>NC_054708.1:1643179-1706715 GCF_016097555.1 Gigantopelta aegis | reverse complement strand
TAAGCTTGTCAGTTCGCCTGTCTAAATTGTCAACTTCTTTTCTCACACCATATGACAGAGGTATGGAAATATTTCACATTTTTCTTCATACAAATGTGTTTTCTTCATATCTTAACATCTTTTGTACGTCATTGTGATGTATTTAAAATCTGAATAATGGGCAGAGTATAATTTTAATAGATGAAAAGGAAACTATTTATTTGAAGCTTGTGTGATGATGACCCGTCAGGCTGTCACGTGGTTGGATTAATTTTCAACTCGTTAATATTGCTCGGCTTTCAAAAATACCAGACTCACAGAGAAATCATAGACTGCAAATACACTCACCGGCAACTGAACAATGAATTGTGACGCTAGATTATAGGCCTGTGTCGGATTTCGATACAACATTCGCTGGTTAATGTCGGTTCTTAATTTGTTGAAGATGGGAAACTTTTAGCTTTTAGATTTCTTTGTGTATCACAGTTTGTAGAAAATAACGTATTACACAAAATGCAGCAGTTTGGTAACAATAGGAAATTTGACTCTCGAAAAGGGAATATTCTCATCTTTTGTACACGCTTAGTATCATCACCGTCTTAAGACCAATTCACTGATTATGTGTCATTACATGATGGAGTAATTGAGAGGACAGTTTTGCAATAACTACAAAATATTTTTTAAAAGAGAACTACCAGCATATTTAAATAGGTTTGTATTTCTTTGTACTTTTAAATAGGGTCTTTCTTAATTTCACAATGAGATATTTAGTAAGCTATGTACGACCTTGATATTCCAGTAACTGATAACGATTGAACCGGCCTCGGTGGCGTCGTGGTAGGTCATCGGTCTACAGGCTGGTCATCGGTCTACTGAGTTCGGATCCCAGTCGAGGCATGGGATTTTTAATCCAGATACCGACTCCAAACCCTGAGCGAGTGTTCCGCAAGGCTCAATGGGTAGTTGTAAACCACTTGCACCGACCAGTGATCCATAACTGGTTCAACAAAGGCCATGGTTTGTGCTATCCTGCCTGTGGCAAGCGCAAATAAAAGATCCCTTGCTGCTAATCGGAAGAGTAGCCCATGTAGTGGCGACAGCGGGTTTCCTCTCAAAATCTGTGTGGTCCTTAACCATATGTCTGACGCCATATAACCGTGAATAAAATGTGTCGAGTGCGTCGTTAAATAAAACATTTCTTTCTTTTGATAACGATTTATTACACACAAATGACAGAAGAATGCCACCAGTAAAAAGATATATTCATTAATTTACAAAAATAGACAGTGCGTCGGCCGGGAGTCGAACCCGGATCGACTGCTTGGAAGGCAAGCATGGTTTTTTTTTTGTTTTTTTTTATCTTTTTATTCGTGAAACTCAATATTTGATATATACATAAAATATACAAATAAAAATTATAAAAAGATTCACACATATTCACACACATAGAACCATTCACGCATTTGCCACAAACGCACACACACATTCACACAAACACACACAAACATTAAAAAAATTGAGGGATATCGATCTAATAAGATAATGTTAAATTTTAAAGATAAATACTAAATCTAAAATTCAGTTTTCAAGTGGGTATTTGAAAACCAATTCATCTTTATTTAGATCAAGAAAAATATTATTTTTTATATATTTATTAATAAATGCAGAAGATTTATTGTTAAAGCGATATTGATTTAAAAGTATTAAGAAGTATTGACGTAAATAATGCTGAAAAAACTTAACAATATTAATATTTACTCCCCTTGATTCCGCTATTAAACGTGTCTTGAAAACAGATATTCTATATATTGAGAGCAAAGCATTGATGAATTCTTTTGAGCATTTTTGTATTTTAAAATAACACCCGAAAAGCAACATTTTTTTCAATAATTGTAAAGAAAAACCAGTATCCTTAAACATATAAATACATAATTCATGAAAAATAGAAATTAAATCACAAAGTTCATCACAATACAACAATAAATGACACATATCTTCTTCTTCTTTAAAGCAAACAGGACACGAGTATGTGAAAATAATGTTATGAGCAATCTTAAAATCCAAGTCAACAAATTCCGAAGTCTTATCACAGTAATGTATAATTTTCCAAACTGGCTTCCAATCTATAACAAAACCCAAATCGTGCCATTTTTCTAAACAAGAAGGTAATTTAAAATTTTGTGAAATTAATAAAGAATATATTAATTTAACATTAAATTTACTTACATTTATTTTTTCATTATTATTAATCAAAAACAAATCTTTAACTTGTGACGAATTTTTAATATTATTTAAAATAGCCTGTTTCCATTCATCAGGAAGCGAGTTCAGAATTACATAATAAGCAGTAGAAATTTCTGCTGCCAACATATCAGGATATTTTTCTTTAATAATTTCAACAATTGCAGATACCGGTAAAAATCCCGGTACAACTTCATATGCAATATCAGCCACCGTTATAATACCACTTTCAATAAAAGAATTTAAACATAATAATTTATTTTTGTAATTAATAAATGGATTATGAAATATTGGCTGAGACAATATTTGATCTAAATCTAAGGGGAAAAAGCGTTCACGCTTTGAAATATTGTCCCATGCTAACAAAACCTCAGCATAAGAAAGGTTAATGGTAGCCAAAGCTGGTTCATCAAAAACCATATTAAATATATTAAAAGATAAGTTCATATTCATATATTTTACCAAGAAATTCAGACATTATATGTTTCCAAACAGAACTGAAATCATTATTAAAATACGTCTTTAATAATTTAATACGAAAAGCGATTTTCTTCAAAGAGATATCTTGAATATTAAGCCCACCTGAACTTTTACTCCCAATAATTGTAGAATATTTTATTAATGGTATTTTATCATCCCACATAAATTTACAAAACAACTTCTGAATTTCTTGTTCAACCCACCTAGGAACATGAATTGCATTAATTATATACCATAATCTAGAAGTTAATAAGGTATTCCACACTGTCGCTTTACCATTTAAAGTAAGTTTTCTTTGTTTCCACATGTTAATTAATGATTTCATTTTTTAAATTTTTGTTTTCCAGTTCAATCTTTCGCACAAAATTTTATTTGGTCCTAAATAAATGCCAAGAATTTGAACACAATCTTTATTAATAGCAACAGGAATATTAAATGAGAAATCTTTTTCCACAGCTTTACCAATACAAAGTACTTCTGATTTTTCAATATTAACTTTTGCACCCGTAGCACGACAAAATGAATTGACAGTGTGAAAAACCACCTCAACAGACTGAGCATCTTGTACAGTGATAGTAGTATCATCAGCATGTTGAAATAATAAAGAATTAAATTCATTATTTATTTTTATCCCTTTAATATCTTGTTGACTTTTTAATAAATTATTTAAAGGTTCGGCAACAATTATATAAAGCATCATTGAAATTGGACATCCCTGCCTAACACCTCTAGTAACTGGAAAAAAAGGCGTTAAATGACCATTGATTTTTACACTACTTTTAATATCATTATACAGAATTTTAATCCAAGAAATAAATTTATTACCAAAGTTAAATTTATTCAAGACTTTAACTATAAAACTATGTGAAACCCTATCAAACGCCTTCTCTTGGTCTATTTTAATTTAAAAAAAACCTCTGTTTTATTTATATCTACAAAATCAATAACATCACGTACTGACATAATGTTGTCAACTATATCTCTACCTGGAACACAACATGTTTGTTCAGGGGAAATAATATTTGATATTACTAACTTTAGACGATTTGAAAGAACTTTAGAAATGATTTTGTAATCAACATTTAAAAGACTTATGGGCCTAAAATTTTTAAGATTAATTTTATCTCCCTTTTTCTTGTAAAAAAGACTAATAATCCCTTTTTTCATACTACGTGATAAATGATCTTCATTTTGAACTGACATAACAACTTTATGAAACAAAGGCTTTAAAATATCCCAGAATTTGACATAAAACTCAACCGTTAGACCATCCATACCAGGAGATTTATTTTTATTCATACTTTTCAACGCATTCGTTAATTCTTCAATCAAAATATCTTTATCACAATTTTCACTTTCAGATTCTGTTATTTTATTGGTTATTAAATTTAAAATATATTCTTCTTTATCTAAGTCAATATCATCTTGGGTATATAATTTAGAATAAAAATCATGAGCACATTCTAGTATATCTTCAGTTTTCCTTGACAATCCTTTAATTGTATTAAGTTCTTTAATTGAATTTGATTCCTGTTTCGTTTTTTCTAAATTAAGAAAAAAAGATGTATTTTTATCAGATTCTAAATGCCACTGTACTTTAGATCTCAAAATCGCACCATTACACTTAGACTTTTCTATTAATTGTAATTCATCTTGTAAGGTTACTAAATATGTTAAATCATGTTGTTTATTTATAGCTAATTTAGCATATTCCCGTCTCAAAGCATTTTGGATGAAATAATATTTATCATTTTCTAATTTACGCCTATTGATAGCAAAATAAGTTGCACATTTTCTCTTTTTAAATTTTAAATTATCCCACCAAACAAGAGGCTCAGTCATAAACAAAGGACAATCACACTCATTCTTAATAACATCAGTAATATCTTTACAAAAATTTTCATCTTGCAATAATTCATTATTAAAAATCCATATACCTTGACCCCTCTCAACACGAGAAAAATCAAGTTTAAGAGACACAAAATCATGATCACTAAAAGCAGTATAGGATATGTATGAGTTAATGACAAACTGTAATATATTCCTAGAAAGTAAAAAGAAATCAATTCTAGATTGTTTTAAAACATTTTCAACAATCTGTGATCTACTGAACTCTCTCTTTCCTGGATTCCTATGACGCCAAATATCAACCAAATTAAAATCACCTAGAAAAGATTTTAATATATTGCTACTTTTCAAACTGAAAGTTGTATTATTAATACCAAGATCTAAAGATGGATCAAATATTTCATTAAAATCTCCAGCCATTATTGTATTTTTATTATTCACAAAATTATTTAATTCATTGAAAAAACAAACCTTTTCATCAATATTATTTGGCGCATGCATATACATTAATGAAACTAAATTCATCATTATCAATTTTGGCATTAATTTTTAAAATTCTGCCTTCAGTGTCGCAACTATTAAAAGTAAATTTATAAGGACATTCTTTAGAAATCAATATTGCCACCCCTCTTCTATTTTTATATGGACAATTATTATAAAATATCTTCCCATCCCATAAGTGTTTATATCTTTCAATAAAATTATTATCCCAAAATGTTTCCTGCAGAAAAATAACATTAGCATGTCTACTTTTAATATTTGCAAACACTGAATTTAATTTATCAATATCCCTCAATCCATTTACATTTAAAGACAATAACAGCATTGTAATAAGAAACAAGTACATTAAATAAGCCATTGTTAATTCTTATCCACACTCACACAATCACTCATTCTTCTCTCTTTTAAACTCTCATCCACACCTTTTGCACGCGCGGCTTGTCTCTTTTGTTTTCTTGTTGACACAGTACTCCAGACTGCCTCATCTGCAGGGCGCTTGACCAACCGTGACCGACGCGATGGCTTTCGTTGTTGAGAATTGTCAATTTCTTTTGCTATTGTATCAGCGTCCTTGTTGTAACTACTACCACTCAATTTCACGGCTTTTAATTCAATCTTTGTGTGCTGTTTGTCCAAGTTCGACGAAACTGGTGTTTTATCTTTATTATCACCTGCATGTTTTTCCTGCGTAGCCTTTTCAACTGTCACTTGGCTTTCATGCACGTCTTCATTCATTGCATCATTTTCACTGTCACTGGCATCAATCCACTCACTGTCATCTACATGCACGCTACACACACACTCTTCCTCCTTGTTACCACATTTGTCACAAAGAAAAGTTTTGTTACAGTTCTTCGCGTAATGTCCCTTTTCCTTGCAGAAATTACACACAATATCAGGGCAATCTTTTATGACGTGACTGTCCGACATGCAGTTGTAACACACCTTCAACTGATTATCATGAAGCACTCGAAAATACTCCACCCCCTCCACTGTTTTGAACTTCATCGAATAAGGCAAACTCCTTATGTTAGGCGGGAATTTTACACGAACATACCGAGTTCCATCAGCAATACGAGTACCTTTATAAAATCTTCGATAAATAGGAGAAACCAACTCTATATTTAACGATCTCGTTAAATAAAACATTTCTTTCTTTTGATAACGATTGTTATTACACACAAATGACAGAAGAATGCCACCAGTAAAAAGATATATTCATTAATTTACAAAAATAGACAGTGCGTCGGCCGGGAGTCGAACCCGGATCGACTGCTTGGAAGGCAACCATGCTAACCGTTACACCACCGACGCCATACAATTAGCGATTCGATAAGCTTCTCAGGTCAGCTGTCTAAATGGTCACGTTCTTTTCGTACAACGTATAACATATGGGAATAAATATTTCAAATTTGTATGTATACAAGTATATTTTTTATTCCTCTCATGTGTTTGTATCACATTGTGGCGTGTTGACAATTCGAATAATTCTTCGTTAATTTATTGACAAATTTAGAGGGCAGTTTTGCAACAAAAACCAAATACCGGATAGTATTTATAAATGAGGTATAACTAAATGTCACATAATTTCTGGTAAAAATTAAACATAAATGACCTTCATATTGATATTGAAGTAATAAACAACGATTATTGTTACACAAAATTGACTGATGTATGCCATCGGTAAAAAGAAACGTTCATTTATTTACAAAAATAGACAGTGCGTCGGCCGGGAGTCGAACCCGGATCGACTGCTTGGAAGGCAACCATGCTAACCGTTACACCACCGACGCTATACGGCTTACAATTCGATAAGCTTGTCAGTTCGCCTGTCTAAATTGTCAACTTCTTTTCTCACACCATATGGCAGATGTATGGAAATATTTCACATTTTTCTTCATACAAATGTGTTTTCTTCATATCTTAACATCTTTTGTACGTCATTGTGATGTATTTAAAATCTGAATAATGGGCAGAGTATAATTTTAATAGATGAAAAGGAAACTATTTATTTGAAGCTTGTGTGATGATGACCCGTCAGGCTGTCACGTGGTTGGATTAATTTTCAACTCGTTAATATTGCTCGGCTTTCAAAAATACCAGACTCACAGAGAAATCATAGACTGCAAATACACTCACCGGCAACTGAACAATGAATTGTGACGCTAGATTATAGGCCTGTGTCGGATTTCGATACAACATTCGCTGGTTAATGTCGGTTCTTAATTTGTTGAAGATGGGAAACTTTTAGCTTTTAGATTTCTTTGTGTATCACAGTTTGTAGAAAATAACGTATTACACAAAATGCAGCAGTTTGGTAACAATAGGAAATTTGACTCTCGAAAAGGGAATATTCTCATCTTTTGTACACGCTTAGTATCATCACCGTCTTAAGACCAATTCACTGATTATGTGTCATTACATGATGGAGTAATTGAGAGGACAGTTTTGCAATAACTACAAAATATTTTTTAAAAGAGAACTACCAGCATATTTAAATAGGTTTGTATTTCTTTGTACTTTTAAATAGGGTCTTTCTTAATTTCACAATGAGATATTTAGTAAGCTATGTACGACCTTGATATTCCAGTAACTGATAACGATTGAACCGGCCTCGGTGGCGTCGTGGTAGGTCATCGGTCTACAGGCTGGTAGCTACTGAGTTCGGATCCCAGTCGAGGCATGGGATTTTTAATCCAGATACCGACTCCAAACCCTGAGCGAGTGCTCCGCAAGCCTCAATGGGTAGTTGTAAACCACTTGCACCGACCAGTGATCCATAACTGGTTCAACAAAGGCCATGCCTGTGGCAAGCGCAAATAAAACATCCCTTGCTGCTAATCGGAAGAGTAGCCCATGTAGTGGCGACAGCGGGTTTCCTCTCAAAATCTGTGTGGTCCTTAACCATATGTCTGACGCCATATAACCGTAAATAAAATGTGTTGAGTGCGTCGTTAAATAAAACATTTCTTTCTTTTGATAACGATTGTTATTACACACAAATGACAGAAGAATGCCACCAGTAAAAAGATATATTCATTAATTTACAAAAATAGACAGTGCGTCGGCCGGGAGTCGAACCCGGATCGACTGCTTGGAAGGCAACCATGCTAACCGTTACACCACCGACGCCATACAATTAGCGATTCGATAAGCTTCTCAGGTCAGCTGTCTAAATGGTCACGTTCTTTTCGTACAACGTATAACATATGGGAATAAATATTTCAAATTTGTATGTATACAAGTATATTTTTTATTCCTCTCATGTGTTTGTATCACATTGTGGCGTGTTGACAATTCGAATAATTCTTCGTTAATTTATTGACAAATTTAGAGGGCAGTTTTGCAACAAAAACCAAATACCGGATAGTATTTATAAATGAGGTATAACTAAATGTCACATAATTTCTGGTAAAAATTAAACATAAATGACCTTCATATTGATATTGAAGTAATAAACAACGATTATTGTTACACAAAATTGACTGATGTATGCCATCGGTAAAAAGAAACGTTCATTTATTTACAAAAATAGACAGTGCGTCGGCCGGGAGTCGAACCCGGATCGACTGCTTGGAAGGCAACCATGCTAACCGTTACACCACCGACGCTATACGGCTTACAATTCGATAAGCTTGTCAGTTCGCCTGTCTAAATTGTCAACTTCTTTTCTCACACCATATGGCAGATGTATGGAAATATTTCACATTTTTCTTCATACAAATGTGTTTTCTTCATATCTTAACATCTTTTGTACGTCATTGTGATGTATTTAAAATCTGAATAATGGGCAGAGTATAATTTTAATAGATGAAAAGGAAACTATTTATTTGAAGCTTGTGTGATGATGACCCGTCAGGCTGTCACGTGGTTGGATTAATTTTCAACTCGTTAATATTGCTCGGCTTTCAAAAATACCAGACTCACAGAGAAATCATAGACTGCAAATACACTCACCGGCAACTGAACAATGAATTGTGACGCTAGATTATAGGCCTGTGTCGGATTTCGATACAACATTCGCTGGTTAATGTCGGTTCTTAATTTGTTGAAGATGGGAAACTTTTAGCTTTTAGATTTCTTTGTGTATCACAGTTTGTAGAAAATAACGTATTACACAAAATGCAGCAGTTTGGTAACAATAGGAAATTTGACTCTCGAAAAGGGAATATTCTCATCTTTTGTACACGCTTAGTATCATCACCGTCTTAAGACCAATTCACTGATTATGTGTCATTACATGATGGAGTAATTGAGAGGACAGTTTTGCAATAACTACAAAATATTTTTTAAAAGAGAACTACCAGCATATTTAAATAGGTTTGTATTTCTTTGTACTTTTAAATAGGGTCTTTCTTAATTTCACAATGAGATATTTAGTAAGCTATGTACGACCTTGATATTCCAGTAACTGATAACGATTGAACCGGCCTCGGTGGCGTCGTGGTAGGTCATCGGTCTACAGGCTGGTAGCTACTGAGTTCGGATCCCAGTCGAGGCATGGGATTTTTAATCCAGATACCGACTCCAAACCCTGAGCGAGTGCTCCGCAAGCCTCAATGGGTAGTTGTAAACCACTTGCACCGACCAGTGATCCATAACTGGTTCAACAAAGGCCATGCCTGTGGCAAGCGCAAATAAAACATCCCTTGCTGCTAATCGGAAGAGTAGCCCATGTAGTGGCGACAGCGGGTTTCCTCTCAAAATCTGTGTGGTCCTTAACCATATGTCTGACGCCATATAACCGTAAATAAAATGTGTTGAGTGCGTCGTTAAATAAAACATTTCTTTCTTTTGATAACGATTGTTATTACACACAAATGACAGAAGAATGCCACCAGTAAAAAGATATATTCATTAATTTACAAAAATAGACAGTGCGTCGGCCGGGAGTCGAACCCGGATCGACTGCTTGGAAGGCAACCATGCTAACCGTTACACCACCGACGCCATACAATTAGCGATTCGATAAGCTTCTCAGGTCAGCTGTCTAAATGGTCACGTTCTTTTCGTACAACGTATAACATATGGGAATAAATATTTCAAATTTGTATGTATACAAGTATATTTTTTATTCCTCTCATGTGTTTGTATCACATTGTGGCGTGTTGACAATTCGAATAATTCTTCGTTAATTTATTGACAAATTTAGAGGGCAGTTTTGCAACAAAAACCAAATACCGGATAGTATTTATAAATGAGGTATAACTAAATGTCACATAATTTCTGGTAAAAATTAAACATAAATGACCTTCATATTGATATTGAAGTAATAAACAACGATTATTGTTACACAAAATTGACTGATGTATGCCATCGGTAAAAAGAAACGTTCATTTATTTACAAAAATAGACAGTGCGTCGGCCGGGAGTCGAACCCGGATCGACTGCTTGGAAGGCAACCATGCTAACCGTTACACCACCGACGCTATACGGCTTACAATTCGATAAGCTTGTCAGTTCGCCTGTCTAAATTGTCAACTTCTTTTCTCACACCATATGGCAGATGTATGGAAATATTTCACATTTTTCTTCATACAAATGTGTTTTCTTCATATCTTAACATCTTTTGTACGTCATTGTGATGTATTTAAAATCTGAATAATGGGCAGAGTATAATTTTAATAGATGAAAAGGAAACTATTTATTTGAAGCTTGTGTGATGATGACCCGTCAGGCTGTCACGTGGTTGGATTAATTTTCAACTCGTTAATATTGCTCGGCTTTCAAAAATACCAGACTCACAGAGAAATCATAGACTGCAAATACACTCACCGGCAACTGAACAATGAATTGTGACGCTAGATTATAGGCCTGTGTCGGATTTCGATACAACATTCGCTGGTTAATGTCGGTTCTTAATTTGTTGAAGATGGGAAACTTTTAGCTTTTAGATTTCTTTGTGTATCACAGTTTGTAGAAAATAACGTATTACACAAAATGCAGCAGTTTGGTAACAATAGGAAATTTGACTCTCGAAAAGGGAATATTCTCATCTTTTGTACACGCTTAGTATCATCACCGTCTTAAGACCAATTCACTGATTATGTGTCATTACATGATGGAGTAATTGAGAGGACAGTTTTGCAATAACTACAAAATATTTTTTAAAAGAGAACTACCAGCATATTTAAATAGGTTTGTATTTCTTTGTACTTTTAAATAGGGTCTTTCTTAATTTCACAATGAGATATTTAGTAAGCTATGTACGACCTTGATATTCCAGTAACTGATAACGATTGAACCGGCCTCGGTGTGCGTCGTGGTAGGTCATCGGTCTACAGGCTGGTAGCTACTGAGTTCGGATCCCAGTCGAGGCATGGGATTTTTAATCCAGATACCGACTCCAAACCCTGAGCGAGTGCTCCGCAAGCCTCAATGGGTAGTTGTAAACCACTTGCACCGACCAGTGATCCATAACTGGTTCAACAAAGGCCATGCCTGTGGCAAGCGCAAATAAAACATCCCTTGCTGCTAATCGGAAGAGTAGCCCATGTAGTGGCGACAGCGGGTTTCCTCTCAAAATCTGTGTGGTCCTTAACCATATGTCTGACGCCATATAACCGTAAATAAAATGTGTTGAGTGCGTCGTTAAATAAAACATTTCTTTCTTTTGATAACGATTGTTATTACACACAAATGACAGAAGAATGCCACCAGTAAAAAGATATATTCATTAATTTACAAAAATAGACAGTGCGTCGGCCGGGAGTCGAACCCGGATCGACTGCTTGGAAGGCAACCATGCTAACCGTTACACCACCGACGCCATACAATTAGCGATTCGATAAGCTTCTCAGGTCAGCTGTCTAAATGGTCACGTTCTTTTCGTACAACGTATAACATATGGGAATAAATATTTCAAATTTGTATGTATACAAGTATATTTTTTATTCCTCTCATGTGTTTGTATCACATTGTGGCGTGTTGACAATTCGAATAATTCTTCGTTAATTTATTGACAAATTTAGAGGGCAGTTTTGCAACAAAAACCAAATACCGGATAGTATTTATAAATGAGGTATAACTAAATGTCACATAATTTCTGGTAAAAATTAAACATAAATGACCTTCATATTGATATTGAAGTAATAAACAACGATTATTGTTACACAAAATTGACTGATGTATGCCATCGGTAAAAAGAAACGTTCATTTATTTACAAAAATAGACAGTGCGTCGGCCGGGAGTCGAACCCGGATCGACTGCGATCACCAAGTAATAACAATATCATTATTCCCCGAAATTGTAGCATACTAAATATATTTCATCAAATAATTTGATGAAATATATTTTTTAATAAATATATGTTCTTTATTTGATAAACACATATGTATATAAAGAGTGTTTAACATGTTTTGAAATATTCTATGAAATAAAGTTGTACAATCTAATAAAACATCTTTAATGCTATAAATGTTTCTGCGTTTATAAATTGTCATTCTGACAGCAGAAAACAATAAATGAAGAGATTTATTGTATGAACCACTCTCATTAAAACCAAATAATATCCAAGATCTCAATTTATCACCACTGAAACCTTTGTCCTTAAAGAAAACAGATATTATATTAGTTATATTTTGTAAAAACGAAATTAAGCCAGGACAGTCCAAAAACCAATGCTCAATATTTTCAGTTAAAAAGCCACATATCAAACACAAATGTGAATCAGTTTTTCCTATTTTAAATAATTTATCCGCAGGCCATAAAATACTATGAGCCAAACGAAAATCAAGATCAATACTAATATTGATTTTATGATTAGAATTAATATTTGACCATAGTATGTCTTCTTCACTATTATATCCTAAATTATCCCCAAATTTTAATGATACTGGCGGCTTAAAACATTTATCAATGAACATGGTATAACATAATTTGGAAGTAAACGTCATAGGTGAAACTATATTATTTCCATTACTAATTGATAAAAAGTGTTCATAAGATACATTCGCTAAATCAAAACACTCAACCTCTATTATATTTTTCCATTCTTGCGGTAACGCTAATAAAATACTATTATACATATCAACAATAATATTTTCTCTAATTTCAGGTAAAATATCATAAATCATCTCAATAATTGTATTACAAGGTAAAAATCCCGTGGAATAACAATAAACTATATAAAAAACTATACATATACCGGATTGAATAAATATATCATATTTGAGTAATTTATCATTGGAACGTATGAAATCATTATTAAATAATGGTTGCATAAGTATATGTTCTATGGTAGTTGGTTGTATTCTATTATTGTCACTTATGCTATTAAAAGCTAATACCAATTCAGCATAAACAGGAGGCATTGTATCTAAGTCTCGTTTGGTATGTTTTATGAAAAACACACTGTGCCTCAGTTGCATACTATTATACTGTAAAAGAAAATAATTAAGAAAATCTTTCCATATAGACTTAGGCTACACTGTGGATCTAAAAAAAAATTAAGCCATTTTAATCTGAAAGCTTGACATTTTAAATCAATGCAAGGGAAATTAAGTACTCCTTGATTCATTCGTCCAATTATTGTAACGTATTTTATCTGTTACGGTTTCTTATCCCATAAGAAATCTAAAATTAAATTAATCAACCTTTTTTTCGCCCAATTTGGAATTACTTGTAAAGTTAAAACATACCACACTCTTGAAACTAAAAGCGTATTAATAACTACAGATTTACCGTGTAACGTTAAATTACGCATTTTCCATAAATTCAATATATTTTGTATTTTATGTAATTTTTCTTGCCAATTATAGATATCACACACTTCTCTGTTCGGTCCCAAAAACACGTCTAGCACGCACACTGCGTCATGCTTAACCTGAACGGGAATATCGGCAAGAAACTCCAGATCAGGTTGACCTACATTCACTAACAATATCTCTGACTTTTCAATGTTAACCTTCGCCCCAGAGCACGCACAGTATCGAGAAATTGATTTGAAAGTGTTTATAACAGACTGCTGATTCTGCAACGTCACGTTTATATCATCGGCGTGTTGATAAATCAACGAGGTAATATCGGTATTTTTAATTGTAATTCCTTGAATATTAGAATTGTTTCAACAAAATATTTAAAGGTTCACTAACAATGA
Source organism: Gigantopelta aegis (assembly GCF_016097555.1). NCBI lineage: Eukaryota > Metazoa > Mollusca > Gastropoda > Neomphalida > Peltospiridae > Gigantopelta > Gigantopelta aegis. The sequence continues at coordinate 1,692,568 of NC_054708.1, read as the reverse complement.
CATATAAATAGAAGATAAGGGACATCCCTGTCTTACGGAGCGTTCTATTTTAAAGAAGGGGGACAAGTGTCCATTACATTTAATAGTACTTGAAATATCATTATACAATATTTTAATCCAATTAATAAATTTATGGCCAAAACCAAATTTTTGTAAAGTACTGCACAAGAATTCATGAGACACTCGATCAAAAGCTTTTTCTGAATCAATATTTAATAAATATAAAGGTATATTCTCGAGTTCACTTTAATATATAATGTCTCTAATAGTTGCAACATTTTCTGATGTCTCTAACAGGTACAGAACATGTTTGTTCAGGGGAGATAATTCTGTCAAGAGATAATTTAATTCTTAATACTAAAACCCTTGCTATAATCTTGTAATCTACATTAAGTAAACTTATTGGTCTCCAGTTTTTTAAATGTCTTTTATCACCTTTATTCTTGAAAAATAATGAAATAACACCCCACTTCATGGTGCTTGACAATTCACCCTTATCTTCAATATCTTTAACAACTTTAAAACATAATGAAATAACACCCCGCTTCATGGTGCTTGACAATTCACCTTTATCTTCAATATCTTTAACAACTTTAAAACATAATGAAATAACACCCCGCTTCATGGTGCTTGACAATTCACCCTTATCTTCAATATCTTTAACAACTTAAAACATAATGAAATAACACCCCATCTTCATGGTGCTTGACAATTCACCCTTATCTTCAATATCTTTAACAACTTTAAAACATAATGAAATAACACCCCGCTTCATGGTTCTTGACAATTCACCCTTATCTTCAATATCTTTAACAACTTTAAAACATAATGAAATAACACCCCGCTTCATGGTTCTTGACAATTCACCCTTATCTTCAATATCTTTAACAACTTTAAAACATAATGAAATAACACCCCGCTTCATGGTGCTTGACAATTCACCCTTATCTTCAATATCTTTAACAACTTTAAAACATAATGAAATAACACCCCGCTTCATGGTGCTTGACAATTCACCCTTATCTTCAATATCTTTAACAACTTTAAAACATAATGAAATAACACCCCGCTTCATGGTGCTTGACAATTCACCCTTATCTTCAATATCTTTAACAACTTTAAAACATAATGAAATAACACCCCGCTTCATGGTTCTTGACAATTCACCCTTATCTTCAATATCTTTAACAACTTTAAAACATAATGAAATAACACCCCGCTTCATGGTGCTTGACAATTCACCCTTATCTTCAATATCTTTAACAACTTTAAAACATAATGAAATAACACCCCGCTTCATGGTGCTTGACAATTCACCCTTATCTTCAATATCTTTAACAACTTTAAAACATAATGAAATAACACCCCGCTTCATGGTGCTTGACAATTCACCCTTATCTTCAATATCTTTAACAACTTTAAAACATAATGAAATAACACCCCGCTTCATGGTGCTTGACAATTCACCTTTATCTTCAATATCTTTAACAACTTAAAACATAATGAAATAACACCCCGCTTCATGGTGCTTGACAATTCACCCTTATCTTCAATATCTTTAACAACTTTAAAACATAATGAAATAACACCCCGCTTCATGGTGCTTGACAATTCACCTTTATCTTCAATATCTTTAACAACTTTAAAACATAATGAAATAACACCCCGCTTCATGGTGCTTGACAATTCACCCTTATCTTCAATATCTTTAACAACTTAAAACATAATGAAATAACACCCCATCTTCATGGTGCTTGACAATTCACCCTTATCTTCAATATCTTTAACAACTTTAAAACATAATGAAATAACACCCCGCTTCATGGTTCTTGACAATTCACCCTTATCTTCAATATCTTTAACAACTTTAAAACATAATGAAATAACACCCCGCTTCATGGTGCTTGACAATTCACCCTTATCTTCAATATCTTTAACAACTTTAAAACATAATGAAATAACACCCCGCTTCATGGTGCTTGACAATTCACCCTTATCTTCAATATCTTTAACAACTTTAAAACATAATGAAATAACACCCCGCTTCATGGTGCTTGACAATTCACCCTTATCTTCAATATCTTTAACAACTTTAAAACATAATGAAATAACACCCCGCTTCATGGTGCTTGACAATTCACCCTTATCTTCAATATCTTTAACAACTTTAAAACATAATGAAATAACACCCCGCTTCATGGTGCTTGACAATTCACCCTTATCTTCAATATCTTTAACAACTTTAAAACATAATGAAATAACACCCCGCTTCATGGTGCTTGACAATTCACCCTTATCTTCAATATCTTTAACAACTTTAAAACATAATGAAATAACACCCCGCTTCATGGTGCTTGACAATTCACCCTTATCTTCAATATCTTTAACAACTTTAAAACATAATGAAATAACACCCCGCTTCATGGTGCTTGACAATTCACCCTTATCTTCAATATCTTTAACAACTTAAAAACATAATGAAATAACACCCCGCTTCATGGTGCTTGACAATTCACCCTTATCTTCAATATCTTTAACAACTTTAAAACATAATGAAATAACACCCCGCTTCATGGTGCTTGACAATTCACCCTTATAATGAAATAACTTCAATATCTTTAACAACTTTAAAACATAATGAAATAACACCCCGCTTCATGGTGCTTGACAATTCACCCTTATCTTCAATATCTTTAACAACTTTAAAACATAATGAAATAACACCCCGCTTCATGGTGCTTGACAATTCACCCTTATCTTCAATATCTTTAACAACTTTAAAACATAATGAAATAACACCCCGCTTCATGGTGCTTGACAATTCACCCTTATCTTCAATATCTTTAACAACTTTAAAACATAATGAAATAACACCCCGCTTCATGGTGCTTGACAATTCACCCTTATCTTCAATATCTTTAACAACTTTAAAACATAATGAAATAACACCCCGCTTCATGGTGCTTGACAATTCACCCTTATCTTCAATATCTTTAACAACTTTAAAACATAATGAAATAACACCCCGCTTCATGGTGCTTGACAATTCACCCTTATCTTCAATATCTTTAACAACTTTAAAACATAATGAAATAACACCCCGCTTCATGGTGCTTGACAATTCACCCTTATCTTCAATATCTTTAACAACTTTAAAACATAATGAAATAACACCCCGCTTCATGGTGCTTGACAATTCACCCTTATCTTCAATATCTTTAACAACTTTAAAACATAATGAAATAACACCCCGCTTCATGGTGCTTGACAATTCACCTTTATCTTCAATATCTTTAACAACTTTAAAACATAATGAAATAACACCCCGCTTCATGGTGCTTGACAATTCACCCTTATCTTCAATATCTTTAACAACTTTAAAACATAATGAAATAACACCCCGCTTCATGGTGCTTGACAATTCACCCTTATCTTCAATATCTTTAACAACTTTAAAACATAATGAAATAACACCCCGCTTCATGGTGCTTGACAATTCACCCTTATCTTCAATATCTTTAACAACTTTAAAACATAATGAAATAACACCCCGCTTCATGGTGCTTGACAATTCACCCTTATCTTCAATATCTTTAACAACTTTAAAACATAATGAAATAACACCCCGCTTCATGGTGCTTGACAATTCACCCTTATCTTCAATATCTTTAACAACTTTAAAACATAATGAAATAACACCCCGCTTCATGGTGCTTGACAATTCACCCTTATCTTCAATATCTTTAACAACTTTAAAACATAATGAAATAACACCCCGCTTCATGGTGCTTGACAATTCACCCTTATCTTCAATATCTTTAACAACTTTAAAACATAATGAAATAACACCCCGCTTCATGGTGCTTGACAATTCACCCTTATCTTCAATATCTTTAACAACTTTAAAACATAATGAAATAACACCCCGCTTCATGGTGCTTGACAATTCACCCTTATCTTCAATATCTTTAACAACTTTAAAACATAATGAAATAACACCCCGCTTCATGGTGCTTGACAATTCACCCTTATCTTCAATATCTTTAACAACTTTAAAACATAATGAAATAACACCCCGCTTCATGGTGCTTGACAATTCACCTTTATCTTCAATATCTTTAACAACTTTAAAACATAATGAAATAACACCCCGCTTCATGGTGCTTGACAATTCACCCTTATCTTCAATATCTTTAACAACTTTAAAACATAATGAAATAACACCCCGCTTCATGGTGCTTGACAATTCACCCTTATCTTCAATATCTTTAACAACTTTAAAACATAATGAAATAACACCCCGCTTCATGGTGCTTGACAATTCACCCTTATCTTCAATATCTTTAACAACTTTAAAACATAATGAAATAACACCCCGCTTCATGGTGCTTGACAATTCACCCTTATCTTCAATATCTTTAACAACTTTAAAACATAATGAAATAACACCCCGCTTCATGGTGCTTGACAATTCACCCTTATCTTCAATATCTTTAACAACTTTAAAACATAATGAAATAACACCCCGCTTCATGGTTCTTGACAATTCACCCTTATCTTCAATATCTTTAACAACTTTAAAACATAATGAAATAACACCCCGCTTCATGGTGCTTGACAATTCACCCTTATCTTCAATATCTTTAACAACTTTAAAACATAATGAAATAACACCCCGCTTCATGGTGCTTGACAATTCACCCTTATCTTCAATATCTTTAACAACTTTAAAACATAATGAAATAACACCCCGCTTCATGGTGCTTGACAATTCACCCTTATCTTCAATATCTTTAACAACTTTAAAACATAATGAAATAACACCCCGCTTCATGGTGCTTGACAATTCACCCTTATCTTCAATATCTTTAACAACTTTAAAACATAATGAAATAACACCCCGCTTCATGGTGCTTGACAATTCACCCTTATCTTCAATATCTTTAACAACTTTAAAACATAATGAAATAACACCCCGCTTCATGGTGCTTGACAATTCACCCTTATCTTCAATATCTTTAACAACTTTAAAACATAATGAAATAACACCCCGCTTCATGGTGCTTGACAATTCACCCTTATCTTCAATATCTTTAACAACTTTAAAACATAATGAAATAACACCCCGCTTCATGGTGCTTGACAATTCACCCTTATCTTCAATATCTTTAACAACTTTAAAACATAATGAAATAACACCCCGCTTCATGGTGCTTGACAATTCACCCTTATCTTCAATATCTTTAACAACTTTAAAACATAATGAAATAACACCCCGCTTCATGGTGCTTGACAATTCACCTTTATCTTCAATATCTTTAACAACTTTAAAACATAATGAAATAACACCCCGCTTCATGGTGCTTGACAATTCACCCTTATCTTCAATATCTTTAACAACTTTAAAACATAATGAAATAACACCCCGCTTCATGGTGCTTGACAATTCACCCTTATCTTCAATATCTTTAACAACTTTAAAACATAATGAAATAACACCCCGCTTCATGGTGCTTGACAATTCACCCTTATCTTCAATATCTTTAACAACTTTAAAACATAATGAAATAACACCCCGCTTCATGGTGCTTGACAATTCACCCTTATCTTCAATATCTTTAACAACTTTAAAACATAATGAAATAACACCCCGCTTCATGGTGCTTGACAATTCACCCTTATCTTCAATATCTTTAACAACTTTAAAACATAATGAAATAACACCCCATCTTCATGGTGCTTGACAATTCACCCTTATCTTCAATATCTTTAACAACTTTAAAACATAATGAAATAACACCCCGCTTCATGGTGCTTGACAATTCACCCTTATCTTCAATATCTTTAACAACTTTAAAACATAATGAAATAACACCCCGCTTCATGGTGCTTGACAATTCACCCTTATCTTCAATATCTTTAACAACTTAAAAACATAATGAAATAACACCCCGCTTCATGGTGCTTGACAATTCACCCTTATCTTCAATATCTTTAACAACTTTAAAACATAATGAAATAACACCCCGCTTCATGGTGCTTGACAATTCACCCTTATCTTCAATATCTTTAACAACTTTAAAACATAATGAAATAACACCCCGCTTCATGGTGCTTGACAATTCACCTTTATCTTCAATATCTTTAACAACTTAAAACATAATGAAATAACACCCCGCTTCATGGTGCTTGACAATTCACCCTTATCTTCAATATCTTTAACAACTTTAAAACATAATGAAATAACACCCCGCTTCATGGTGCTTGACAATTCACCCTTATCTTCAATATCTTTAACAACTTTAAAACATAATGAAATAACACCCCGCTTCATGGTGCTTGACAATTCACCCTTATCTTCAATATCTTTAACAACTTTAAAACATAATGAAATAACACCCCGCTTCATGGTTCTTGACAATTCACCCTTATCTTCAATATCTTTAACAACTTAAAACATAATGAAATAACACCCCCGCTTCATGGTGCTTGACAATTCACCCTTATCTTCAATATCTTTAACAACTTAAAACATAATGAAATAACACCCCATCTTCATGGTGCTTGACAATTCACCCTTATCTTCAATATCTTTAACAACTTTAAAACATAATGAAATAACACCCCGCTTCATGGTTCTTGACAATTCACCCTTATCTTCAATATCTTTAACAACTTTAAAACATAATGAAATAACACCCCGCTTCATGGTGCTTGACAATTCACCTTTATCTTCAATATCTTTAACAACTTTAAAACATAATGAAATAACACCTCGCTTCATGGTGCTTGACAATGCACCCTTATCTTCAATATCTTTAACAACTTTAAAACATAATGAAATAACACCCCGCTTCATGGTGCTTGACAATTCACCCTTATCTTCAATATCTTTAACAACTTTAAAACATAATGAAATAACACCCCGCTTCAAGGTGCTTGACAATTCACCCTTATCTTCAATATCTTTAACAACTTTAAAACATAATGAAATAACACCCCGCTTCATGGTGCTTGACAATTCACCCTTATCTTCAATATCTTTAACAACTTTAAAACATAATGAAATAACACCCCGCTTCATGGTTCTTGACAATTCACCCTTATCTTCAATATCTTTAACAACTTAAAACATAATGAAATAACACCCCCGCTTCATGGTGCTTGACAATTCACCCTTATCTTCAATATCTTTAACAACTTAAAACATAATGAAATAACACCCCATCTTCATGGTGCTTGACAATTCACCCTTATCTTCAATATCTTTAACAACTTTAAAACATAATGAAATAACACCCCGCTTCATGGTTCTTGACAATTCACCCTTATCTTCAATATCTTTAACAACTTTAAAACATAATGAAATAACACCCCGCTTCATGGTGCTTGACAATTCACCCTTATCTTCAATATCTTTAACAACTTTAAAACATAATGAAATAACACCCCGCTTCATGGTGCTTGACAATTCACCCTTATCTTCAATATCTTTAACAACTTTAAAACATAATGAAATAACACCCCACTTCATGGTGCTTGACAATTCACCCTTATCTTCAATATCTTTAACAACTTTAAAACATAATGAAATAACACCCCGCTTCATGGTGCTTGACAATTCACCCTTATCTTCAATATCTTTAACAACTTTAAAACATAATGAAATAACACCCCGCTTCATGGTGCTTGACAATTCACCCTTATCTTCAATATCTTTAACAACTTTAAAACATAACACCCCATCTTCATGGTGCTTGACAATTCACCCTTATCTTCAATATCTTTAACAACTTTAAAACATAATGAAATAACACCCCGCTTCATGGTTCTTGACAATTCACCCTTATCTTCAATATCTTTAACAACTTTAAAACATAATGAAATAACACCCCGCTTCATGGTGCTTGACAATTCACCCTTATCTTCAATATCTTTAACAACTTAAAACATAATGAAATAACACCCCGCTTCATGGTTCTTGACAATTCACCCTTATCTTCAATATCTTTAACAACTTTAAAACATAATGAAATAACACCCCGCTTCATGGTGCTTGACAATTCACCCTTATCTTCAATATCTTTAACAACTTTAAAACATAATGAAATAACACCCCGCTTCATGGTGCTTGATAATTCACCCTTATCTTCAATATCTTTAACAACTTAAAAAAATAATGGACAAATGTCCTTCCAAAAATAAAGATAAAATTCAACAGTTAATCCATCTAAACCAGGGTATTTGTTTCTAGACATACCTTTTAAGGCATTATATAATTCTTTAAGAATTAAATTATCATCACAATTATTTTTATCTTCTTGTGAAATATTATTATTAATTAAATCTAATATGTTATCTTTCTCCTTTTGATCAATTTCTTCTTTCTTATACAAATTTGAATAAAATCGAACTTCTTCTAAAATAGGTAAAGTTCCATTAACAATGGTTCCATCATTTAAAATTAATTCTTTAACAGTATTTTTATTTTGTTTATGTTTTTCCAAATTTAAAAAATAACTTGTATTTTTATCAGAATCTAATGCCCAGCTTGACTTTGATCTTAGAATAGCACCATAACATTTATTTTCTTCATTAATTAATTTTTTTTCTTTTAATTCATAAATTAAAGTATAATCATAATTATTATATTTAGAGGCCAAATTATATTCTCTTTCCAATTTTTTATGTAAATCCCAATAAATTTTGTTTTCCATTTGATGTTTCTTGATGGAAAAATCCCTATCACCTTTTTTTATTTTATATTTTAAAGTGTCCCACCATATCAGAATATTATTATTAATAAGAGGATCACTATTAGCCTGTACTAAGATCTCTGTAATTTTGCTATTCAATTCTAGATCCTTGAGTAATGTATTATTAAAAATCCATACCCCAGGTCCTCTTTCTACCTCTGACATATCAATTCTAATACATACAAAACTATGATCACTAAAAGTAGTATGTTTAATATAACAAGTAACAACATTATGAATCATTAATCTACTACAAAACATAGAATCTATTCTGCTTTGTTTTAAGTTGCCTTCAACAACTTGACTTCTGGTATAAGATCTTTTATCTGGATGCTTATATCTCCATATATCAACTAAATTACAATTTTGACTAAATACTCTGAATCTTTGTGGACTTCTAAATTATTCATTATAATCTCCTGAAATAATATTAAAATCTTCAGAACATATGTGTTGTTGAAAGCAATCAAAAATATACGTCCAGAGTATAAAATAAAATGGTAGTGTGTACGAAACGTCTAGGTATAAAATAGTAGTGTGTACGAAACGTCCAGGGTATAAAATAGTAGTGTGTACGAAACGTCCAGGGTATAAAATGGAGGTGTGTACGAAACGTCCAGGGTATAAAATGGTAGTGTGTACGAAACGTCCAGGGTATAAAATGGTAGTGTGTACGAAACGTCCAGGGTATAAAATAGTAGTGTGTACGAAACGTCCAGAGTATAAAATGGTAGTGTGTACGAAACGTCCAGGGTATAAAATAGTAGTGTGTACGAAACGTCCAAGGTATAAAATGGTAGTGTGTACGAAACGTCCAGGGTATAAAATGGTAGTGTGTACGAAACGTCCAGGGTATAAAATGGTAGTGTGTACGAAACGTCCAGGGTATAAAATGGTAGTGTGTACGAAACGTCCAGAGTATAAAATGGTAGTGTGTACGAAACGTCCAGGGTATAAAATAGTAGTGTGTACGAAACGTCCAGGGTATAAAATGGTAGTGTGTACGAAACGTCCAGGGTATAAAATGGTAGTGTGTACGAAACGTCCAGGGTATAAAATAGTAGTGTGTACGAAACGTCCAGGGTATAAAATAGTAGTGTGTACGAAACGTCCAGGGTATAAAATGGTAGTGTGTACGAAACGTCCAGGGTATAAAATGGTAGTGTGTACGAAACGTCCAGAGTATAAAATGGTAGTGTGTACGAAACGTCCAGGGTATAAAATAGTAGTGTGTACGAAACGTCCAGGGTATAAAATAGTAGTGTGTACGAAACGTCCAGGGTATAAAATGGTAGTGTGTACGAAACGTCCAGGGTATAAAATAGTAGTGTGTACGAAACGTCCAGGGTATAAAATTGTAGTGTGTACGAAACGTCCAGGGTATAAAATAGTAGTGTGTACGAAACGTCCACGTTATAAAATGGTAGTGTGTACGAAACGTCCAGGGTATAAAATGGTAGTGTGTACGAAACGTCCAGGGTATAAAATAGTAGTGTGTACGAAACGTCCAGGGTATAAAATGGAGGTGTGTACGAAACGTCCAGGGTATAAAATGGTAGTGTGTACGAAACGTCCAGGGTATAAAATGGTAGTGTGTACGAAACGTCCAGGGTATAAAATAGTAGTGTGTACGAAACGTCCAGAGTATAAAATGGTAGTGTGTACGAAACGTCCAGGGTATAAAATAGTAGTGTGTACGAAACGTCCAGGGTATAAAATGGTAGTGTGTACGAAACGTCCAGGGTATAAAATGGTAGTGTGTACGAAACGTCCAGGGTATAAAATGGTAGTGTGTACGAAACGTCCAGGGTATAAAATGGTAGTGTGTACGAAACGTCCAGAGTATAAAATGGTAGTGTGTACGAAACGTCCAGGGTATAAAATAGTAGTGTGTACGAAACGTCCAGGGTATAAAATGGTAGTGTGTACGAAACGTCCAGGGTATAAAATGGTAGTGTGTACGAAACGTCCAGGGTATAAAATAGTAGTGTGTACGAAACGTCCAGGGTATAAAATAGTAGTGTGTACGAAACGTCCAGGGTATAAAATGGTAGTGTGTACGAAACGTCCAGGGTATAAAATGGTAGTGTGTACGAAACGTCCAGAGTATAAAATGGTAGTGTGTACGAAACGTCCAGGGTATAAAATAGTAGTGTGTACGAAACGTCCAGGGTATAAAATAGTAGTGTGTACGAAACGTCCAGGGTATAAAATGGTAGTGTGTACGAAACGTCCAGGGTATAAAATAGTAGTGTGTACGAAACGTCCAGGGTATAAAATGGTAGTGTGTACGAAACGTCCAGGGTATAAAATAGTAGTGTGTACGAAACGTCCACGTTATAAAATGGTAGTGTGTACGAAACGTCCAGGGTATAAAATGGTAGTGTGTACGAAACGTCCAGGGTATAAAATAGTAGTGTGTACGAAACGTCCAGAGTATAAAATAGTAGTGTGTACGAAACGTCCAGGGTATAAAATAGTAGTGTGTACGAAACGTTCAGGGTATAAAATAGTAGTGTGTACGAAACGTTCAGGGTATAAAATGGTGGTGTGTATGAAACGTCCAGGGTATAAAATAGTAGTGTGAACGAAACGTCTAGGTATAAAATAGTAGTGTGTACGAAACGTCCAGGGTATAAAATAGTAGTGTGTACGAAACGTTCAGGGTATAAAATGGAGGTGTGTATGAAACGTCCAGGGTATAAAATAGTAGTGTGTACGAAACGTCTAGGTATAAAATAGTAGTGTGTACGAAACGTCCAGGGTATAAAATGGTAGTGTGTACGAAACGTCCAGGGTATAAAATAGTAGTGTGTACGAAACGTCCAGAGTATAAAATAGTAGTGTGTACGAAACGTCCAGGGTATAAAATAGTAGTGTGTACGAAACGTTCAGGGTATAAAATAGTAGTGTGTACGAAACGTTCAGGGTATAAAATGGTGGTGTGTATGAAACGTCCAGGGTATAAAATAGTAGTGTGTACGAAACGTCTAGGTATAAAATAGTAGTGTGTACGAAACGTCCAGGGTATAAAATAGTAGTGTGTACGAAACGTTCAGGGTATAAAATGGAGGTGTGTATGAAACGTCCAGGGTATAAAATAGTAGTGTGTACGAAACGTCTAGGTATAAAATAGTAGTGTGTACGAAACGTTCAGGGTATAAAATGGTAGTGTGTACGAAACGTCCAGGGTATAAAACGTAGTAGTGTGTACGAAACGTCCAGGGTAGTATAGAATAGTAGTGTGTACGAAACGTCCAGGGTATAAAATAGTAGTGTGTACGAAACGTCCAGGGTATAAAATAGTAGTGTGTACGAAACGTCCAGGGTATAAAATAGTAGTGTGTACGAAACGTCCAGGGTATAAAATAGTAGTGTGTACGAAACGTCCAGGGTATAAAATAGTAGTGTGTACGAAACGTCCAGGGTATAAAATAGTAGTGTGTACGAAACGTCCAGGGTATAAAATAGTAGTGTGTACGAAACGTCCAGGGTATAAAATAGTAGTGTGTACGAAACGTCCAGGGTATAAAATAGTAGTGTGTACGAAACGTCTAGGTATAAAATAGTAGTGTGTACGAAACGTCCAGGGTATAAAATAGTAGTGTGTACGAAACGTCCAGAGTATAAAATAGTAGTGTGTACGAAACGTCCAGGGTATAAAATAGTAGTGTGTACGAAACGTCCAGGGTATAAAATAGTAGTGTGTACGAAACGTCCAGGGTATAAAATGGAGGTGTGTACGAAACGTCCAGGGTATAAAATGGTAGTGTGTACGAAACGTCCAGGGTATAAAATAGTAGTGTGTACGAAACGTCCAGGGTATAAAATGGAGGTGTGTACGAAACGTCTAGGTATAAAATAGTAGTGTGTACGAAACGTCCAGGGTATAAAATGGAGGTGTGTACGAAACGTCCAGGGTATAAAATGGTGGTGTGTACGAAACGTCCAGGGTATAAAATGGAGGTGTGTACGAAACGTTCAGGGTATAAAATGGAGGTGTGTACGAAACGTCCAGGGTATAAAATGGTAGTGTGTACGAAACGTCCAGGGTATAAAATAGTAGTGTGTACGAAACGTCCAGAGTATAAAATGGAGGTGTGTACGAAATGTCCAGGTATAAAATGGAGGTGTGTACGAAACGTCCAGGGTATAAAATGGAGGTGTGTACGAAACGTCCAGGGTATAAAATGGTAGTGTGTACGAAATGTCCAGGGTATAAAATGGTAGTGTGTACGAAACGTCCAGGGTATAAAATGGTAGTGTGTACGAAACGTCTAGGGTATAAAATGGTAGTATGTACGAAACGTCCAGAGACGAAACAGATAGAGTATGAACCGTGATCAAGACTGCAGCTCATGTAGGGCTGGTAGCAAAAACAAAATGTTTCCGGATACATGACCCTACCTACAAGAAAAGAGCTGACCTTAAATTGTTTTTATAAAAACATTTATATACACGTAGGTAGGAATAGTACATACATAACATTTAATCTGGACTCGTAAAGTTGAATGTAATTAACACTAACAACAGCTAAAAGAAAAGAAAAAAGCTAAAAAAACCTATACACTACCTTATTTTTTCCCCGGCATGTTCCTTGAAAAACACAAAAAAAAATTTAGTCCCAAAAATGTGATTTCTGCAAACCAATGCTGCTGTAGTCCATTCGTTTTCGTCTTGACCTACATAGACATTTTGTGGAATCTTCCGTCTTCATCCACGTCCCTTTGTTTCTACTGAGACGGAACAACTCCCAGCTTCATATATATCTAACACCACATTGATATCCATCAAATACCACATTGATATCCATAAAATACAACATTCATATCAATCAAATACCACATTCATATCCATCAAATACCACATTCACATCCATCAAATACCACATTCACATCCATCAAATACAACATTCACATCCATCAAATACAACATTCACATCCATCAAATACCACATTCATGCCCATCAAATACAAATTTCATATCCATCAAATACAACATTCATATCCATCAAATACCACATTCATGTCTATCAAATACAACATTCACACCCATCAAATACAACATTCATATCCATCAAATACATGTCCATCAAATACAATATTCATGTCCATCAAATACCATATTCATGTCCATCAAATACAACATTCATACCCATCAAATACCACAATCATGTCCATCAAATACATGTCCATCAAATACCACATTCATATCCATCAAATACATGTCCATCAAATACCATATTCATGTCCATAAAATACCACATTCATACCCATCAAATACCACATTCATATCCATCAAATACATGTCCATCAAATACCATATTCATGTCCATAAAATACCACATTCATACCCATCAAATACCACATTCATATCCATCAAATACAACATTCATATCCATCAAATACCACATTCATATCTATCAAATACAACATTCACACCCATCAAATACCACATTCATGTCCATCAAATACATGTCCATCAAATACCATATTCATGTCCATAAAATACCACATTCATCTCCATCAAATACATGTCCATCAAATACCATATTCATGTCCATAAAATACCACATTCATACCCATCAAATACCACATTCATATCCATCAAATACAACATTCATATCCATCAAATACCACATTCATATCTATCAAATACAACAGTCACATCCATCAAAATCAAATACCACATTCACATCCATCAAATACCACATTCACATCCATCAAATACTACGTTCACATCTATCAAATACCACATTCATATCTATCAAATACCACATTCATATCCATCAAATACCACATTCACATCCATCAAATACCACATTCACATCCGTTAAATACAACATTCATATCTATCAAATACAACATTCACATCCATCAAATACCACATTCATGTCCATCAAATACAAATTTAATATCCATCAAATACAACATTCATATCCATCAAATACCATATCCATCAAATACAAATTTCATGTCCATCAAATACCACATTCATATCCATCAAATACCACATTCATGTCCATCAAATACCACATTCATGTCCATCAAATACAAATTTCATATCCATCAAATACAACATTCATATCCATCAAATACCACATTCATGTCTATCAAATACAACATTCACACCCATCAAATACAACATTAATATCCATCGAATACATGTCCATCAAATACCACATTCACATGCATCAAATACCACATTCACATCCATCAAAATCAAATACCACATTCATATCTATCAAAAACCGCATTCATGTCCATCAAATACAACATTCATATCTATCATATACCACATTCATATCCAGCAAATACCACATTCACATCCATCCAATACCACATTCACATCCATCAAATACCACATTCACATTCACATCCATCAAATACCACATTCACATTCACATCCATCAAATACCACATTCACATCCATCAAATACCATATTCACATCCATCAAATACCACATTCATATCCATCAAATACCACATTCACATCCATTCAATACCACATTCACATCCATCAAACACCACATTCACATTCACATCCATCAAATACCACATTCTCATCTATCAAATACCACATTCATATCTATCAAATACCACATTCACATGCACCAAATACCACATTCACATCCATTAAAATCAAATACCACATTCACATCCATCAAATACCACATTCACATCCATCAAATACCACATTTACATCCATCAAATACCACATTCACATCTATTAAATACCACATTCACATCCATAAAATACCACATACACATCCATCAAATACAACATTCACATCAATCAAATACCACATTCACATCCATCAAATACATCATTCACATCTATCAAATACCACATTCACACCCATCAAATACCACATTCACGTCCATCAAATACATGTCCATCAAATACCATATTCATGTCCATCAAATACAACAGTCACACCCATTAAATACCACATTCATATCCATCAAATACATGTCCATCAAATACCACATTCATATCCATCAAATACATGTCCATCAAATATCATATTCATGTCCATCAAATACAACATTCACACCCATCAAATACCACATTCATATCCATCAAATACATGTCCATCAAATACCACATTCATATCCATCAAATACATGTCCATCACATATCATATTCATGTCCATCAAATACAACATTCACACCCATCAAATACAACATTCATATCCATCAAATACAACATTCACACCCATCAAATACAACATTAATATCCATCGAATACATGTCCATCAAATACAATATTCATGTCAATCAAATACATGTCCATCAAATACCATATTCATGTCCATCAAATACAACAGTCACAACCATCAAATACCACATTCATATCCATCAAATACATGTCCATCAAATATCATATTCATGTCCATCAAATACAACATTCACACCCATCAAATACCACATTCATATCCATCAAATACATGTCCATCAAATACCACATTCATATCCATTAAATACATGTCCATCAAATACCATATTCATGTCCATCAAATACAACATTCACACCCATTAAATACAACATTCATATCTATCAAATACAACATTCACATCCATCAAATACCACATTCACATCTATCAAATACCACATTCACGTCCATCCAATACCATATTCACATCCATCAAATACCATAATCAAATACCACATTCACATCCATCCAATACCACATTCACATCCATCAAATACCACATTCACATTCACATCCATCAAATACCACATTCACGTCCATCCAATGCCACATTCACATCCATCAAATATCACATTCACATCCATCAAATACCACATTCACATCCATCCAATGCCACATTCACATCCATCCAATACCACATTCACATCCATCAAATACCACATTCACGTCCATCCAATGCCACATTCACATCCATCAAATATCACATTCACATCCATCAAATACCACATTCACGTCCATCCAATGCCACATTCACATCCATCAAATACCACATTCACATCCATCAAATACCACATTCACATCCATCAAATACCACATTCACGTCCATCCAATGCCACATTCACATCCATCAAATGCCACATTCACATTCACATCCATCAAATACCACATTCACATCCATCAAATACCATATTCACGTCCATCAAATACCACATTCACATCCATCAAATCCATCAAATACCACATTCACATCCATCAAATACCACATTCACATCCATCAAATACCACATTCATATCCACGTCTATAAAATACCACATTCATATCTATCAAATGCCACATCCACGTCTATCAAATACCACATTCACATCTATCAAATACCACATTTATATCTATCAAATACCACATTCACATGCATCAAATACCACATTCACATCCATCAAAATCAAATACCACATTCATATCTATCAAAAACCGCATTCATGTCCATCAAATACAACATTCATATCTATCATATACCACATTCATATCCAGCAAATACCACATTCACATCCATCCAATACCACATTCACATCCATCAAATACCACATTCACATTCACATCCATCAAATACCACATTCACATTCACATCCATCAAATACCACATTCACATCCATCAAATACCATATTCACATCCATCAAATACCACATTCATATCCATCAAATACCACATTCACATCCATCCAATACCACATTCACATCCATCAAACACCACATTCACATTCACATCCATCAAATACCACATTCTCATTCACATCCATCAAATACCACATTCACATCCATCAAATACCATATTCACATCCATCAAATACCACATTCATATCCATCAAATACCACATTCACATCCATCCAATACCACATTCACATCCATCAAACACCACATTCACATTCACATCCATCAAATACCACATTCTCATCTATCAAATACCACATTCATATCTATCAAATACCACATTCACATGCACCAAATACCACATTCACATCCATTAAAATCAAATACCACATTCACATCCATCAAATACCACATTCACATCCATCAAATACCACATTTACATCCATCAAATACCACATTCACATCTATTAAATACCACATTCACATCCATAAAATACCACATACACATCCATCAAATACAACATTCACATCAATCAAATACCACATTCACATCCATCAAATACATCATTCACATCTATCAAATACCACATTCACACCCATCAAATACCACATTCACGTCCATCAAATACATGTCCATCAAATACCATATTCATGTCCATCAAATACAACAGTCACACCCATCAAATACCACATTCATATCCATCAAATACATGTCCATCAAATACCACATTCATATCCATCAAATACATGTCCATCAAATATCATATTCATGTCCATCAAATACAACATTCACACCCATCAAATACCACATTCATATCCATCAAATACATGTCCATCAAATACCACATTCATATCCATCAAATACATGTCCATCACATATCATATTCATGTCCATCAAATACAACATTCACACCCATCAAATACAACATTCATATCCATCAAATACAACATTCACACCCATCAAATACAACATTAATATCCATCGAATACATGTCCATCAAATACAATATTCATGTCAATCAAATACATGTCCATCAAATACCATATTCATGTCCATCAAATACAACAGTCACAACCATCAAATACCACATTCATATCCATCAAATACATGTCCATCAAATATCATATTCATGTCCATCAAATACAACATTCACACCCATCAAATACCACATTCATATCCATCAAATACATGTCCATCAAATACCACATTCATATCCATTAAATACATGTCCATCAAATACCATATTCATGTCCATCAAATACAACATTCACACCCATTAAATACAACATTCATATCTATCAAATACAACATTCACATCCATCAAATACCACATTCACATCTATCAAATACCACATTCACGTCCATCCAATACCATATTCACATCCATCAAATACCATAATCAAATACCACATTCACATCCATCCAATACCACATTCACATCCATCAAATACCACATTCACATTCACATCCATCAAATACCACATTCACGTCCATCCAATGCCACATTCACATCCATCAAATATCACATTCACATCCATCAAATACCACATTCACATCCATCCAATGCCACATTCACATCCATCAAATACCACATTCACATCCATCAAATACCACATTCACGTCCATCCAATGCCACATTCACATCCATCAAATATCACATTCACATCCATCAAATACCACATTCACGTCCATCCAATGCCACATTCACATCCATCAAATACCACATTCACATCCATCAAATACCACATTCACATCCATCAAATACCACATTCACGTCCATCCAATGCCACATTCACATCCATCAAATGCCACATTCACATTCACATCCATCAAATACCACATTCACATCCATCAAATACCATATTCACGTCCATCAAATACCACATTCACATCCATCAAATCCATCAAATACCACATTCACATCCATCAAATACCACATTCACATCCATCAAATACCACATTCATATCCACGTCTATAAAATACCACATTCATATCTATCAAATGCCACATCCACGTCTATCAAATACCACATTCACATCTATCAAATACCACATTTATATCTATCAAATACCACATTCACATGCATCAAATACCACATTCACATCCATCAAAATCAAATACCACATTCATATCTATCAAAAACCGCATTCATGTCCATCAAATACAACATTCATATCTATCATATACCACATTCATATCCAGCAAATACCACATTCACATCAATCCAATACCACATTCACATCCATCAAATACCACATTCACATTCACATCCATCAAATACCACATTCACATTCACATCCATCAAATACCACATTCACATCCATCAAATACCATATTCACATCCATCAAATACCACATTCATATCCATCAAATACCACATTCACATCCATCCAATACCACATTCACATCCATCAAACACCACATTCACATTCACATCCATCAAATACCACATTCTCATCTATCAAATACCACATTCATATGTATCAAATACCACATTCACATGCACCAAATACCACATTCACATCCATCAAAATCAAATACCACATTCACATCCATCAAATACCACATTCACATCCATCAAATACCACATTCACATCCATCAAATACCACATTCAAATCTATTAAATACCACATTCACATCCATAAAATACCACATACACATCCATCAAATACAACATTCACATCCATCAAATACCACATTCACATCCATCAAATACATCATTCACATCTATCAAATACCACATTCACACCCATCAAATACCACATTCACGTCCATCAAATACATGTCCATCAAATACCACATTCATATCCATCAAATACATGTCCATCAAATACCATATTCATGTCCATCAAATACAACATTCACACCCATCAAATACCACATTCATATCCATCAAATACATGTCCATCAAATACCACATTCATATCCATCAAATACATGTCCATCAAATACCATATTCATGTCCATCAAATACAACATTCACACCCATCAAATACCACATTCATATCCATCAAATACATGTCCATCAAATACCATATTCATGTCCATCAAATACAACAGTCACACCCATCAAATACCACATTCATATCCATCAAATACATGTCCATCAAATATCATATTCATGTCCATCAAATACAACATTCACACCCATCAAATACCACATTCATATCCATCAAATACATGTCCATCAAATACCACATTCATATCCATCAAATACATGTCCATCAAATACCATATTCATGTCCATCAAATACAACATTCACACCCATCAAATACCACATTCATATCCATCAAATACATGTCCATCAAATACCACATTCATATCCATCAAATACATGCCCATCAAATACCATATTCATGTCCATCAAATACAACATTCACACCCATCAAATACAACATTCATATCCATCAAATACCACATTCACATCTATCAAATACCACATCCATACCTATCAAATACCACATTGATATCCATCAAATACCACATTCACATCCATCAAATACCACATTCACATCCATCAAATACCACATTCACATCTATCAAATACCACGTTCACATCTATCAAATACCACATTCACATCCATCAAATACCACGTTCACATCTATCAAATCCATCAAATACCACATTCACATCCATCAAATACCACATTCACATCTATCAAATACCACATTCACATCCATCAAATACCACGTTCACATCTATCAAATACATGTCCATCAAATACCACATTCATATCCATCAAATACATGTCCATCAAATACCATATTCATGTCCATCAAATACAACCTTCACACCCATCAAATACAACATTCATATCCATCAAATACCACATTCACATCTATCAAATACCACATTCACGTCCATCCAATACCATATTCACATCCATCAAATACCACAATCAAATACCTCATTCACATCTATCAAATACCACATCCATACCTATCAAATACCACATTGATATCCATCAAATACCACATTCACATCCATCAAATACCACATTCACATCCATCAAATACCACGTTCACATCTATCAAATACCACATTCATATCTATCAAATACCACGTTCACATCTATCAAATACCACGTTCACATCTATCAAATACCACGTTCACATCCGTAAAATACCACATACACATCCATCAAATACATCAAGTACAACATTCACATCTATCAAATACCACATTCATATCTATCAAATACTACATTCACATCCATCAAAATCAAATACCACATTCACATCTATCAAATACCACATTCACATCCATAAAATATCACATTCACATCTATGAAATACCACATTCACATCTATCAAATACCACATACACATCCATCAAATACCACATACACATCCATCAAATAAAACATTCACATCCATCAAATACTACATTCACATCCATCAAATACCACATTCACATCCATCAAATACCACATTCACATCCATCAAATACCACATTCATATCCATCAAATACCACGTTCACATCCATAAAATACCACGTTCACATCCATCAAATACCACGTTCACATCTATCAAATACCACGTTCACATCCATAAAATACCACATACACATCCATCAAATACAACATTCACATCTATCAAATACCACATTCATATCTATCAAATACCACATTCACATCCATCAAAATCAAATACCACATTCACATCCATCAAATACCACATTCACATCCATAAAATACCACATTCACATCTATCAAATACCACATTCACATCCATAAAATACCACATACACATCCATCAAATACAACATTCACATCTATCAAATACCACATTCACATCCATAAAATACCACATTCACATCCATAAAATACCACATTCACATCCATCAAATACCACAGTCGTATCTATCAAATACCACATTCATATCTGTCAAATATCACATTCACATCTATCAAATACCACATTCATATCTATTAAATACCACATTCACATCCATCAAATACCACAGTCGTATCTATCAAATACCACATTCATATCTGTCACATATCACATTCACATCTATCAAATACCACATTCATATCTATTAAATACCACATTCACATCCAGCAAATACCACATTCACATCTATCAAATACTACATTAATATCTATCAAATACCACGTTCACATCCGTAAAATACCACATACACATCCATCAAATACATCAAGTACAACATTCACATCTATCAAATACCACATTCATATCTATCAAATACTACATTCACATCCATCAAAATCAAATACCACATTCACATCTATCAAATACCACATTCACATCCATAAAATATCACATTCACATCTATGAAATACCACATTCACATCTATCAAATACCACATACACATCCATCAAATACCACATACACATCCATCAAATAAAACATTCACATCCATCAAATACTACATTCACATCCATCAAATACCACATTCACATCCATCAAATACCACATTCACATCCATCAAATACCACATTCATATCCATCAAATACCACGTTCACATCCATAAAATACCACGTTCACATCCATCAAATACCACGTTCACATCTATCAAATACCACGTTCACATCCATAAAATACCACATACACATCCATCAAATACAACATTCACATCTATCAAATACCACATTCATATCTATCAAATACCACATTCACATCCATCAAAATCAAATACCACATTCACATCCATCAAATACCACATTCACATCCATAAAATACCACATTCACATCTATCAAATACCACATTCACATCCATAAAATACCACATACACATCCATCAAATACAACATTCACATCTATCAAATACCACATTCACATCCATAAAATACCACATTCACATCCATAAAATACCACATTCACATCCATCAAATACCACAGTCGTATCTATCAAATACCACATTCATATCTGTCAAATATCACATTCACATCTATCAAATACCACATTCATATCTATTAAATACCACATTCACATCCATCAAATACCACAGTCGTATCTATCAAATACCACATTCATATCTGTCACATATCACATTCACATCTATCAAATACCACATTCATATCTATTAAATACCACATTCACATCCAGCAAATACCACATTCACATCTATCAAATACTACATTAATATCTATCAAATACCACATTCACATCCATCAAATACCACATTCATATCTATCAAATACCACATTCACATGCATCAAATACCACATTCAGCTGCATCAAATACCACATTCAAGTATTTCAAAACGTTTTACGGATAATATGTGGATGCCATTTTGATGATATGACGCATCAGTGACAAAAGTAATTGGGATGCAATACATTATGCACTACTTTTGCTAAAATCGTTTGAAGACTACACCTGTACTAACAGAGTACATGTGTTGGTGGTGATTCATGATGTAAGATGTTTCCGACTAATAAAATATTTCTAAGATTAAACTTATTCAATGCGTTTCTGGTCGTCTTAATATTTGTAAGAAGCCCAAACTGGATTTTGTCTTCAAATAATTTCGTACGTACGAAAAATTTAATATTTTAGGAAATAAAATGAAATTTAACCTAGTACAAATACTAGAACGATCCGAAACACGTTTAATATACAGCCACTGATATGTTATGCAGAAAACTATATTTGATATGTAATTACAATAGTTACAAAGTCTCTGTTAGTCGATAACATCTAAAAAATTGCAGCAAACTAAGGAATGTCCCTTTAAGTTACGAAAATGACCGAGAACGTTACCAATCATTTGACAATATGAGGGGCGAAACGTAGCCCAGTGGTAAAGCGCTCTCTTGATGCGCGGTCGATTTGGGATCTATACCCGTTAGTGGGCTCAATGGGCTATTTCTCGTTCCAGCCAGTGCACCACGACTGGTACATCAACGGCCGTGGTATGTGCTATATTGTCTATGGGATGGTGCATATAAAAGATCCTTTGCTGCTAATCGAAAAGAGTAGCCCATGAAGTGGGGACAGCGGGTTTCCTCTCTCAATATATGTGTGGTCGTTAACCATATATTTGACGCCATATAACCGTAAATAAAATGTGTTGAGTGCGTCGTTAAATAAAACATTTCCTTCCTTTTGACGATATGACGTCAACAATGCTTTAAAGGAGGGGAAAATTAAGGCAATTAAGTATAATCGTATAGTTAATTAATAAAACGGTTAAATCTGACGGCTATTATATATAACGGGCAGCCATTTTGTACCATCCTAGTGAATACGCCCTCTAGCGAGCTGGTGGTTACGTAATGCCTAACGTGTCACGTCAGGGATTAGTCTTCGAAATGAAGAAACAAGACATACCTGATTTTTGCGGATGCATCGAATTGTTCTGTAATAATATGACTCGTATGACGGCCATTCTGCAGAACGCCACGGTTGTCGGCCACGGAAGCGGGGTCGGCCCCTACTACTCTTTTCTAGACTTTACTTTGTTTTATAGTGATACCATCTCGTATCCTCTGGAGTCGGGCCCGTCCGCACCACTATACCAACCCATGACGACTGGACTATACCCTAGTCTGATACTCTCTCGTTCAGACGGATCCGGCTTCTCAAGATCTGTATTTCAGCACAGCACTACACCTTCAACGTCTAATGACTGTCAATCTAGGGGTTTTCTTGACGGGATGCAGCCCATCTCGTCCCTATAAGGTGTGCACCATAGATATGAATGTGGTATTTGATAGATATGAATGTGGTATTTAATAGATATGAATGTGGTATTTGATGGATGTGAATGTGGTATTTGATAGATGTGAATGTGGTATTTGATGGATATGAATGTGGTGTTTGATGGGTGTGAATGTGGTACTTGATAGATATGAATGTGGTATTTGATGGATGTGAATGTGGTATTTGATAGATATGAATGTGGTATTTGATGGACGTGAATGTGGTATTTGATGGATGTGAATGTGGTATTTGATAGATATGAATGTGGTATTTGATGGACGTGAATGTGGTATTTGATGGACGTGAATGTGGTATTTGATAGATGTGAATGTGGTATTTGATGGATGTGAATGTGGTATTTGATCGATATGAATGAGGTATTTGATAGATGTGAATGTGGTCAAGACGAAAAGGAATGGACTACAGCACCATTGTTTTGCACAAATCACATTTTTGGGGAATAAAACATTTTTTGTGTGTTTCAAGGAGCATGCCGGGGGGGGAAATTAGGTAGTGTATAGGTTTTTTCAGTTTCTTTTTGTTCTTTTTCTTTTAGCTGTTGTTAGTGTTAATTATATTCAACTTTACGAGTCCAGATTAAATGTTATGTATGTACTATTTCTACCTACGTGTATATAAATGTTTTCATAAAAACAATTTAAGGTCAGGTCTTTTCTTCTAGGTAGGGTCATGCGTCCGGAAATATTTTGTTTTGGCCACCAGCCCTACATGAGCTGCGGTCTTGATCACGGTTCGTCTCTGGTCGTTTTGTACACACTACCATTTTATACCCTAGACGTTTCGTACACACTACCATTTTATACCCTGGACGTTTCGTACACACTGCCATTTTATACCCTGGACGTTTCGTCCTCTTGACATTTAGGGCACACTTTATGTTGAATTGTACATGTAGTGGCGTAGGAAGGTGCCAAAAGGGGGAGACACACACACACACACACAGACAGATAGATAGATAGATAGATAGACAGATATAAACCATCGCTGCTGCTACTGGATCAAGAAGAAGTAATAATAAATTAAATAGGCAAAGGAATTTTGATAGGATTGGTACGTCTTGGACGATTTGTATTAAACACTTTTACTTTTCTTCTTACGTCAAACAAAACTAAAATTATTACAACAAAAAAACACATTTTTGTAGGAGGATGGGACGGACATATTGGTACAAGCCAGATTTTGTATACTGTATATTTATATGGAGTAAGAAGAAAACACGACAAGAAGAAAACGTTTGTGAACTAATGTATGTTTATTCTTGTCCAATTGGTAAATATTCACCTATACCTCACAGACAATAACAGATTCAATTATACTAGTGCAGGCAATTGACAGAAAGTTACTTTTAATTTCAATTCCGGTATGAATATGCGATCAGTTTTGGGGTTTTTTGGGTTTTTTGTGTGTTTTTTTTTTTTTGGGGGGGGGGGGGGGGGGGGGGGGGGTTGGTTGTGGGGTTTTTTTGCAAGGAAAAACACTACAATCAGAAAGATCTAAAGTAATTGTATGTCTTCGAATATACAGAACAGTTTTTTGCTGGACGGGGTAAATAATTATAAATAATAATATTAAAAGTGATATCTCAAAGTTGCCTATTGGCCATTTTCTTCCAAAATTAATTATCAGCTTTTGCTTTGTAGTGCAAACCTTAAAACGTCCATTATATGCCTATAAAATGTCACAGCCAAATAATTTAATTTACTAGATAATCTTTAGAAGATGACTAACTGAATAGGACACTTTCCTGCAGTTGGACCCCTTTGTTGAAAGTTGGCGTAGTCTAGTTGATTCGCATCACTATTTGGCAGATCCTTATTGCCTTATTCAGTTGAGTCTTATTGCTTTACATAGCCGTCGGAAATGGGGGGAGGTTGGGGGAGGCATTGGCCCCCCAACTCTGAAACTGGGGAACACAATATGATCTCGCATATGATCTTGCTGCCATCTTCCGACGCCTATGCCTTATTCATTTAATCGTTATTGTCTTATTCAGTTGACCCTTACTGCCTTCTTCAGTTAATCCTTATTGCCGTATTCAGTTAATCTTTATTGCCGTATTCAGTTGGCCCTCATTGACGTATCCAGTTGACCTTTATCAGTGTGTGATTTTGGTTTGAAAATTTTTAAATGTCACAAGGTCTCCGTGTTTGTAAATCTTTAGAGCCCGCCACCAAACCAGCGAGCCCTGTCGTTTGTCGCCAGTAGAACAGAAGATACACTAAATGTTTTGCATGGAATTGTGGAAAAGATCGCTATTCAAAACTGGTTTTCCAGGATTTTGAGATATATGTTGACTGTGTCATTTCGAAGAACCAGTAAAATTTGTACAAATAATTTTTACTAGCCATGCGGGCTCGTATGCTAGCTAATCGTTCCTATATGATTTTTGCGAGCCTCGGGCTCCTGGACTCCTCAAAATCGCACACTGCTTATTATCTTATTCAGTTGACCCTTATTGTATTATCCCAATAGCCCTTAGGCAATGATACCAGGGAGTTTATTATGAAATCAAAAGAGTGGCATTTTAATAATATATTTTGATATGCAAATACCTCTTGATGTTACACATAAAAATACTGACTCACGTAACAGTCCGACAATTATAATACAAACAAATACATAAGTACGACATGAATTCATCATATTTTGTAATTTGATACATAATGGCATCCTCTAGAAAATACCTGCAAACGTTTTGGGAGTATAGGCTACTCATGTCATTTCCCTGCATATCTCTACAATAATAATAAACTCATACATATGATATCGCTTCTATTTTGTTTGTTTGTTTTAAACAAAAACAACAACAACAAAAAACCCTACATAAAACATCTATACTCCGTCCCACAGAGAATGCCTTTTTCATAGTATGGAATTTACTACAACTTATTTATTTCTGAGCCAATTGATTTGTAAATGGCACATAAAAGTAGTACTTTTATGTTATTTTCAAAACACTTACTTTTCGTCTTATGTCAAACCAAACTAAAATTATTTACAAAAAAGTTTTAAATTTCATAGCATGATGGGACGGACTATAGTTAATTTTGTGGGGTCCGTTAATATGTGGGGTATATGTTCATATTACAATGCACCACTGGGTTTGAGCTTATTTGTAGTCGGCGATTGCCGCTAAATACTGATAAAGTAAAAACATTTCATTCATTTCATTTCAACTTGCTTTTATCGAATTAAGAGCCAGGATAGTGGATTAGTCGTTAGTTGTTTGTTGGTTAGTGAGAGAGAAGAGGGCGTAGTGGCCTTACACCTACCTACCCATTGAGCCCTCAAGAACTGCGCCACCGAGGTCGGTAAGTAAAATCAACGAAAACCGGAGTGGAGTTCAGCTGAACCTAATCATCAGCACCATCTATGGGAGATAGTTGGTGACGTTCGCCCGTTTGGTGTGTTCAGTTGAACCGGACACTGTTATGTTGTGCCAGGCATTTTTCTGACAGGTTTGCGGTCTTTGTGCAATACGTGCCCAACGGACATGTCTGTCTGCTGACGATTTGTTACGACGTCATAAGACAGGAATTTATTGATACTTGGTAGCTAAACGGAACTATATTTTTAGACGTCAAGGAAGTAGACTACATTGCAATTTCGATTGTTTTGTGGGGTCGCTTAATTTGTAATTAATGTTTTACAAATAAATGTATTTTTTTTAGCGAAATACGGTAGCTGTATCTATGATATAGCACCACTAAATTTGTTATCGTCTGCGTTAATACCTTATTCCAACATTATTAAAAGTATATGAGGTAAATACTGTTTTCTGTATCCTGCCGTCCTACTTTGTTTTTCAGTTTCTTAGTCCTTTGGCGGCTGTTCGTTATTGAACTTACTTGTAGCACATTCTGTCAAATAATTACATTTATAATACCTTAAAATATTTTGGGTCGAATTTACGAAGCGCTTTTCTTAAACGCAAGTATTTAAGTATTGTAAATGTATTATGTTATACACGTGTATGACATAAAAAGGATTTGTAAATTCGGTTCTACTTCACATAAATAGTATACACATTTCATAAAGAATCTTTCACATATTATACGTGAGAGTGTAATAAATATTGATGTTGTATATACTGTGAGTAATAAATCTGTAGACGTGATACTGATAAGAAAAGTGATGTAGATTACCTAATCAGCAAATAATGATTAAACGAGTTGTAGATTGCCTAAACGAGTTGTAGATTGCCTAAACGAGTTGTGTATTGTACACAACAATGCGGCTTCCGTCCCCCGACACGTATAGCCTGTAGTCGACGTCGACGATGATGCGATGTGGTCGCTGCAGACCGTCAGACGTTGTATTGTGCACCAGGACGAGGTCCCCGCGTGGACTGAACACGTCGATCTCATTCCTCGTGTAATCGGCAGCGAACACGAACCCACGCAGGTCCGAACACACGTCGTTTGGTTTCCAGCGCTCTTTGGAATTCTTTAGTCCCGAGTGCGTGAATTTTTGAAGTTCTTTACCCGCGACGTCGACCACGTGGATGCAGCCACGTCCTCTCCACGAGCAGACCAGCAATTCTCCTTTACCATTAGCACACATGGCCACGATTGGGGCTTTCACTGGGCAGTCCCACTCAGATGTTAGATTTCCGGACGTCGAGCGAAATGCTTTCAGTTTGTTCCCTGGTAGATTTCCGACAACAAACTTGTCTTTTAAAGTAGTGAGACAGAAGGAAAATACGACGTCTTCGTCTGGAGGTGTGTTACTGAGTACAATTTTGGAAATTATATCTATATCCTTGGTAATGATATACAAAATATTCTGACTGATACACGCAATACTGCCATGGGTAGCTGCAATTCTTTCAGGCATGATACTGGCATCAAACTGACGATTATGCGGCTGTTTCCCATCTTTCAACAGGTTCTTTAGCTTCCCATTTCCTCTGTCTGAAACGAGAATTCTGTCAGAGTCGTAAAAACACAAACCTTTAATTTCTACGTCCTGGCTGTCTCTCTTGACGGCTGTATCAAATGTGTGGTGTAAAGACAGGGACACCTGGACTGGACGATTCACTGGTACGTTCACTGGTCTCTTTCTCTTTTTAACCATGTCGCTGTATGTCGAAGGTACGGATGAATAGACGTCCACGATCGTGTTACAACTTGTTCTTTTATTGAATCCTGCCTGAGGGCGAGCCCAGGCATCTGCATCATCTTCGGTATTTTCTTTTTGTGGATGAAGATGTCCGACAACATCATTCATCTTTGTGTCTTTTCCCATATCGCCCCCCATGGTATATTTGGTTATCTGAGTAGATACATTCGCCTCATTATAAACGTTTAACGATGACTCAGAAATATCTGTGTCACTTCCATTAACCTCGTTGTTTGAAGAACTGTGGCGTTTTTGAAGGTCTGCGTTCATCTGTGCCTGTTTGTTGAGCGTATAAAAGCCTTTGGGAACATATATTTTCTTTCTGCTCTGGTTATTAGAAGCATCATCCAGATCGCTCGCGTCCTCAGAAGGAACTGTTTCAGGTTGTGAACTTTTGGTTTTCTTGACAGAGGCCATCACATTATTGTCAGGTTTTATAGGGTCATCGCAAACATCGTCCAGGTCTATTTCTTCTCTGACGTCAGTGGAATCTAGTTTCGAATCTGAAATGTTCACGCATGATCCAATTTGATCACTTGTTACTGCCAACGAGTATGCTTCTGTATTTTGTGCATTATCATCAATGTTGAACACTTCTTGTGTTTCCTTGCCATATGCAGCTGTATTAATATTATCAATGTTGAACGCTTCTTGTGTTTCTTTTTCATATACATGTGTATTAATATTATCAATGTTGGCAGGATAACTAGCAGTAGTGTTATCGTTCTTGAGCAACATGTAATTTGCAGACGATATCGTTTCGCATACTTCTGTGACCGTAGTATCACTGGTGGTAGATTCCACTGTTGTCTGTAGGGTGAATATAGGCCAGTGTGGTGTCTGTACGCTTACCTGTACGGCTGGTGCCTCGTGCGACTCACACACGCGAAACATGGACTCTTCCGTGTTGTGGACGCCCTCCAGGCCGTCCTGTAGAGTACTGCACAGCAGCACGAGATCGCTATCGTCTGCACACAGCGCGTTCGAGCACGTGATTAGCGTGTCTCTGGCGAGTTTAATACAAGTCTTGATGATCTCGGAGGCTATCGCCAGCTCTTCCTTGTGGTTGGCAAACACACTGCTCACCGTCTCGGCGATCGTCTGCCTCTCTGCCACGACCTGTTGAATAATGGCGTCGCTTTCTGCAAACACCTTCTCGATTAGGTTACATTCTGACATCTCCAGTCGTTTTATTGCGTCCAAAGCCCTGTTTCTCTCCAGTTCTAAATCTGAAAGTCGAACAGTCCTCTCTTCTATGATGGAATGTATACTTTCTTTAGCTATTTCTGAGGCTTCCTTGAGTGTACACCGGTCGTGATCGGTGTGATCGAACAAGGCACATTGCATGCATAGTAAGAGTTTGCAGGACTTGCAGTAAAGTGACATTTCTCGTCCATTGTGTTTCTCACACACCGTCTTCCGAAATACGACCAGTTCTGTGCCACTCGTTACTGGGGACGGGTTGTCAAGAGGTACGATTCTATGCGAGACCGTGGAGCTGGAAGCAGAATGTCCCGTGGAACAAACACTGCACAGCAAATCGAAACAGTCTAAACATCTGTATGAACATGGACTGACTTCTCCCTTTAGAATGCAGACGGAACACGATTTACCGGCGTCTGAGGACAAATCGTTCTTGGACCCAGTAACACTGACAGAAAGGCAGGTTGGTAGTTTGCATGTGGGACATATCGCGACCTCGGCCCCCTCTGTGGTTTCGGAAGACTTGGTAACACAGGCTCTGCAGTGGGTGTGGCCACACAAGAACAGTATCTGATCACCGTCAATAGAGGAACATAGGTTGCACGTTGTTACATCGATAAAAGAAGGCGAGTCTTCCATCTTTAAACATAATATAGGGGTGTAAAATCTGTCGTCATGGAAACAGAAGCCCTTCTAAATAGAAGAAACTGGGGTTCTTTTTCATCTAGAAATCCAGTTGATCTAAAAAAATAAAAATAAAAAAGGAATAATTAATTAATTGGAAATGAGCATTAGTATCTAGTATTTTACCCCTACTCTGGCTAAAGAAACTTGTAAACTCGATTATTATTGGATAATAAATGTAAAAAACAACTTTGTTTTGAACCAGTATATACTCACTGTTATCCATGAAACATAACATTATTTTAATACTTATTCTCAGAGTACGTGGTTACTATCGTGAAGTATTATATGTTTGTATGCGTGTGCGTGTGTCAGTGTGGATCCAGGATTTTTACAAGGGTGGGGTTCCAAAATTATTAAAAGTGCAAAAGAAGTAAGGTGTCTGGGGGGCATGCCCCCTCAGGAAAATTTTGAAACGCGTTTTCGAGGCAATATAGTGTTATTTTCAACAGGTTAGGTTTGGAACAGTTTGTGTGATAATTTGTGAATTTTACCAATATTATATATGATTTAATGGGAAGTTGAACGGAGTAAGTTCGAAAACTCACTTCAGTTGGTTGTGACAACGCCACTGGCGTAGCCATGGGTGAGATTGGGGACGGTGTGGTCATATCTGCAGTTAAAACCAAGAAGACAAAAGAAGACAAAAAGGTTTTCAATCCTAATCTGATAAACAGTGGTAGAATTAGAAGGCCATATTTTATTGTTTAGCAAGACATACTTGTTTTGCCCTGCTATTTAAAAAGGGTCATATTTTACTTCCTTATTTCAAGCCCTGCCTTGGTCAGATTTGATATTAAACTCTTTTTCAATGAATACATGTTCTTTTAGTGTCATCATAGTTAATAATAGTACAGTATAGTATTAGACTTGGGTGGTGTTTAAATTACAGATTGTGGCTGAACAAAATTTGGACTTAGTTGTAATCTATGTAAAACGGCGAGTTGTAATCTATGTAAAAAGGCGTAGTGATTAGTTCGCACCCCTATATAACTGTTAAGACGAGTCAAAAACGAAAGCATTTCATTATAAGTCTATGACAGTCGTTTGTTTCGAAACCGGTGGTAACCGATCAACTTCCAATACTTCCTGTTTCCATGCAGTTCACACATCATAAAGAAAATGCTTATTTTTAATAATTTAGTAAATAACTATTTATATCTTAGGCGCTTTGTTGTTCGTTCGCTATGAACATGATAAATAATCGTTGTGTAAAGGGTTTTTTTTTTTTGCTTTTGTTTTGCTTTTTTTCTTCTTTGTTTTGTTTGTTTTGGGGGAGTCGTTCGGGGCGGGTGGTTTTGGGGGAGGGGAGGGCTGGATATTTCTTTATTTACTAAAAAATATAAATTATTAAAAGCTATTGTTATATAGATGTTTATTATTTGTATAAATGTGTTTATACTGATCTTTCAACTGTTTATATGTATAATTTCACAGATGTTTTCTACAGTTCGACCCAACATGTAGCCCGAGCGCTCTGACCGTCAGAGAGGAAGGTGGACAACTGAACAGTTAGAACGCGTTATTACTGTCCACATGTCTGTCCTGCAGTCTTACGGTCCGAGTACTCGGGCTCCCCGACACGTGGGGGCGGGACGTAGTGGTACAGCACTCGCTTGATGCGCGGTCGGTTTGGGATCGATCCCCATCGGTGAGCCCATCGGGCTATTTCTCGTTCCAGCCAGTGCACCACGACTGGTACATCAAAGGCCATGGTATGTGCTACCCTGTCTGTGGGATGGTGCATATAAAAGACCCCTTGCTGCTAATCGGAAAGAGTAGCCCATTGTGTGGCGGCAGCGGGTTTCCTCGCTCATTGTCTGAGCGGTCCTTAACCATATGTCTGACGCCATATAACCGTAATTAAAATGTGTTGAGTGCGTCGTTAAATAAAGCAATCCTTCCTTCCTTCCCTGACAGGTAAACTAAGGGACTGTCACCACACGCACAATATCACGTCATCTCGAAGTCAGTTTGACCTGGTTATCGGACACGTACACAGTTTTAACACGACTCCCCTCGACAAACTAGTAACTAGATATCTAAAGTAACACTAGGTCTAGCTACTTACTGATTTTCTCAAACTAGTCCTAGTAGACACCAGTCTCTGTACCCCAGTGTCGCGACGTATGGTAACAAAACCTGTGTAAAATAAGACGTATTGTTACAACAGTTTATCGGCCACTTCGAGGAAAAGCTGTTCACGGAAATACAACGAACTGTCACACGGTTTCCAGCTGAATAGCTTAGTATGCGATTCGCAGGTGGCGGTTCAAAGAGACCACCTGGGTGGTGGTGCTAGCAAAATGTATCGTTAGTCACGTGACAGGATTTTTTTTCCGCAAAGTCGTTCAGCCGTTAATACTTATAACTTATTGAGTGTGTTTGCTTGTTTATTATTTTTATTATTATTAATTTGAAATTTGAATGATGATTTATTTTTAAAATTTGAATACTGATTTATCTATTTAGTTATTTATTTGAAAAGTTTGAATGGTGATTTGGGGTTCTGCCTGTTGGTTCGACACCACAATTACCAATTGCAATAAAAATATAAAAGTGGCTTCAAACGAATGAATGTGGTGAAAGTCTGTGGCGATCTTTTAAATGAAATAATCCTTTAACATAAAACCACATTCTTAGGCAAAAACATAATAGTAAATAAATAACAAATATATATATATATATATATATATATATAGATATATATATATATATATATAATGTCATTTATATACATTTTGTGTGTGTGTGTGTGTATATATATATATATATATATATATATATATATATATATATATATATATATACACACACACACATGTAAATGAATTAATCACCATCTTAATTATATTGCAGCCAAAAAGGTATCTAGAAGTAGTTGTCCGTGCGACGGAGTTTAAACCTAATACTGAGAGTTTCTACATATTCTGAATCCACTAGATATTTACCGAGATGGCGTGAATAAATTACTTATGAGAAGAACATCGGTGTGATTGCAGCTCCATAGTTTGTTACCATACATTTCCATGTATATTTACGGTTTCTGTAATCTTCTGAAGAATATCAATATTAATGTAACGTCCGTGTAACTTCGTGTCAATCTTTTTCAACAGCCTTTGTATACACAAAACATTACATTCACTGTTTGGTATCCACGAAGTGTTCACAATTACTTGTCAGGTATAAGCCACAAGGTCAAAACTAGGTCGTGCTGAATGAATGTCTAGCTGTATATGAACATGCATTAAAGGGACATTCCGGATTTTGCTGCAGTGTAAGATATTTCCGACTAATAAAATATTTCTACGATTAAACTTACGTATCAAATATATTTTCTTGTTTAGAATATCAGTGTCTGTACATTCAATATGTTTCTGGTTGTCTTAATATTTGTAACAAGCCAAACTGGATTATGTCTTCAAAACATTTCGTACGTACGACAAAACAACAATATTTTAGGAAACCAAATAAAATTTAACCTTGTGCAAATATTAGAACGATCAGAAACACGTTTAATGCACAGCCACTAATATTTTATGCATTAAATATATTTCATATGAAATTACAATCGTTAAAACGTCTGATAGTCGATAACATCTTAAAAACTGCAGCAAACTCAAAAATGTCCCTTAAGCACCCAGCTGACCAAGAAAAAAGAAATTTAAATTAATTATATTCAAGTCTTGAGGAATTGCTAAATTTAGCTGGTGGGGAGGGAGGGGGCACCACCAGCACCTACCTCTTAATCCGCATGTTCAACAAAACGAAAGTAAAAGTCATGATCGAATTCCAAGTAATGATTACATTATTCAGACGGCTTAACCTAGTTTGTTGTTGACAGTACTTCATGACACACACACACACACACACACACACACACACACACCATACACGATTTCTGCTATAAATGCCCACACTGCGCTGTTTACAGTGTTGTTGACAGTCACATCTCACCACTGCTGGCTGACTCGTTCCGTCGTTGATGTTCAACTTTAAATAGCATATCGTTGCCACACAGATCAATGGGGAATTTGGGTCACCGTACCTTGTGGTGCACGTAACGTAGATCTATTTGCTGCATTTTCCTGACAGCTGCAATAGCCGATAACACGCTTAATAGTGGGCTTGAAACAGTCTCGAGTCTCGCCTTATCTGTGAAATCACATAACAGTGGCGTGTTTTACCCTCAACGCAAACAGAGCGTAACGTCTGGAGTTGCTTATTAAATATGATGAGTTGTAGTAAACGCACCTACTAGGTCCCCTTAACGAGTTACATTCGGAATACTAAATTAAAAAACTATAATTAAGTAGCTCCCCTTTTTTTTTTTGACGGACCGTTCAAAATTGCGCCTAACTTCCTTCATAGAAATGCGCACCTATTCTCGGAACCGGCGTGACGTCATACAGCCTAGTTACCGATCGTCCGAGTCTTTGGGGGTGAAGCAAAAGCCTTAGTGATTACTGTTTTACATAGAATAAAGTTATCATATTAACTTTTTGCATGCCTTGCATATTGTCATTTATTTTCTGTAGCTAACACATAGCTGCAGCATGTCTTATGAGTATTATAGCTGCTTGGGTTGTCATATAAGAGAAACGAACAACGGGAATCTGAACTAGTACAATCTATGTTTATTGCCGACGTGTTTCCGTATATCTTATATGTCGAGACCTGACTAGAGCCAGGTTGGGCAGAATACAATTTTTGTTGATGCAATTTTCAGGTAATATTAATTATAAATTTTAACAAGTTTGAAATAATAAGATAATTATTAATATTATAATAATTATGATGTGGGCTACAAAATATATAATTTGTATGTATAATAATAAATTTGTATGCATGATTCAAGATAATGATAATTATTTTTATGATTTAACATAATTATTTTATTTCCAAATAGAATGTAACAATTAAATAATTGCAAACATGTTACTTTACAACTTTAAATTACAGTATTATTATTGTAATTCTTATTATATAGTTGTAATGGCAACAGTGAAAATGTTCCACTGAATACATTCTTTTATTCTTTAAAAAAACACACCACCAGTTCCTTGAAATAATGAAATGATTTTGTTTTTACAGATTGTGAAATTATCTCATGATGTTGGCTCCCTTCCTTATCGGGAGAGACTAAATCGTAGACACTGAGAGTCGTCAGCCAGTGAGCGTCTACTGAATATTCATGATCAAACGGTTGATCGACATTGAGATTTTACGACATCGAGTAATGTTCTGGTGTATACATATATAAATTATTCCAACTGTAGATATTAATGTAACAAGTATTTAATAATATACAGTGTGCTTAATAAATTGTGTAATTGAATGTTACGTAGCGTATATCAATGTCGTTGTTTGTTGTTTTCCTGCTCTTCTTCTGTGGGATAATCCCGCCGATATTTTGATGAATTTTACACCAGTGGTTACGGTTATCTAAACGTCAAAATTGTAATGCACGTCTGTACAACTTAATTTCATAAACAAATAAACAAACAACAACAACAAAAATCATTCAACAACTACAGAATGTATAATTTAAAATAATTACTGTATAAATGAGTACAGGTCAAACCGATTACAAAAAATGTTGTCCACTACTGTTAATTATAATTATTTAATTATTTGTAATAACAATTGTCCTAAATAAAAATAATAACAACAACAACACAACAGTAGTTACGGTAGGTTTTTGGAAAATTATAAATTTAAGATTTCAGTAGGTTGGATTATAAATACATTATCTCACTACCAAGTACACATGAAGTCATCCACTGATGTAGTTAACAAATTACACACTTCTTGGCTAATGTCTATTTCCTCAAAGTAAAAGTCTACTTTTGTAGACACAAAATTAATCAATTATCTAAGTGATCAGAGTAGATTTCTGTTTCTTTATTTTTTTAAATATGATTTTTATTAAATAGATTTGAATAAAGTACCACTGAAGGTTCATTTACCTTTAATATAGATATACATACATGTATACATACATACATACATACATACATACATACATACATACATACATACATACATACATACATACATACACACATACATACGTGACAGTGTGAGTGTGTGTGTGTGTAACCGGCCTCGGTGGCGCAGTGGTTAAGCCATCGGACTACAGGCTGGTAGGTACAGTGTTCGCAACCCCGTACCGGCTCTAGCCCATAGCAAGTTCTTAAGGACTCAATGCATAGGTGTAAGGCTACTACACCCTCTTCTCTCTCCCTAACCACTAACCAACTAACAACTAACCCACTGTCCTGGACAGACAGCCCAGATGACTGAGGTGTGTGCCCAAGACAGTGTGCTTGAACCTTAATTGGATATAAGCTGAAATAAATGTGTGCGTGTGTGAAATACATATGTATAAGTAAACACTTTTTTTTTTTTTTTAATGACACCACTAGAGCACATTGATTCATTGGATGTCAAACATTTGGTAATTCTGACATAGTCTTAGAGAGGAAACCCACTATATTTTTTCATTAGTAGCAGGTAATCTTTTATATGCACCATACCACAGCTTTTGATATACATGTACCAGTGGTGGTGCACTGGCTGTAATAAGAAATAGCACAATGGTCCAATAAAAATGGACCGATCCTAGACCGACCATGCTTTACCAGTGGGCTACGTCCGGCCCCTCCAATTTATGTAGACACTGAAAATTAAATATGAATATGAATTATTCATCAACTATCTAACTGATCAGGGTAGATTTCCATTTTATTACATATGTGCATTTACATTTCCATTAAAATTATATTATTATTTTTTAAGTGGATGTGAATAATCTTACTGTATGTTTACTACCGATGTCAGTGGTAGTTTTTAGAAAACCAGACATGTAACATTTCAGAAGGGTGGATTTTATGATACTTACATGTATCTACTGAGGATATATGGACATCATCCACCGAGGGTAGTTTTCCTTTAATATGTTATATTACATTACACATATGTTGGCTAATGTATATTTCAGCTACGTAAACACTGTTTAATGTAGACATGACAATTCAATATGAATGTGATGGCTTAATCTATTATTTAACTGATCAGGGTAGATTTTCTTTTCATGTGTGAAAGTTTGATTTTTTTTTTTTTTTTTTTTGTAACAAGATGTCAATAATCTTACTGCATATTTACTATCCATGTCAGGAGTGGTTTTCAGAAAAGATGACTCTTAAAATTTCAAAAGCGTGGATTTCACCATACTTAACTACCGAAGGTATATGGACATCATCCACCGAGGGTAGTTTTCCTTTAATATGTTATATTACATTACACATATGTTGGCTAATGTATATTTCAGCTACGTAAACACTGTTTAATGTAGACATGACAATTCAATATGAATGTGATGGCTTAATCTATTATTTAACTGATCAGGGTAGATTTTCTTTTCATGTGTGAAAGTTTGATTTTTTTTTTTTTTTTTTTTTTTGTAACAAGATGTCAATAATCTTACTGCATATTTACTATCCATGTCAGGAGTGGTTTTCAGAAAAGATGACTCTTAAAATTTCAAAAGCGTGGATTTCACCATACTTAACTACCGAAGGTATATGGACATCATCCACCGAGGGTAGTTTTCCTTTAATATGTTATATTACATTACACATATGTTGGCTAATGTATATTTCAGCTACGTAAACACTGTTTAATGTAGACATGACAATTCAATATGAATGTGATGGCTTAATCTATTATTTAACTGATCAGGGTAGATTTTCTTTTCATGTGTAAAAGTTTGAATTTTTTTTTTTTTTTTTTTTTTTTTTTTTTTTTTTTTTTTTTTTTTTTTGTAACAAGATGTCAATAATCTTACTGCATATTTACTATCCATGTCAGGAGTGGTTTTCAGAAAAACAGACACGTAACATTTGAAAAGGGTGGATTTTATGATACTTAACTACTGAATATACATGAGGGTATATATGGACATCATCCACCGAGGGTAGTTTTCCTTTAATATGTTATATTACATTACACATATGTTGGCTAATGTATATTTCAGCTACGTAAACACCGTTTAATGTAGACATGACAATTCAATATGAATGTGATGGCTTAATCTATTATTTAACAGATCAGGGTAGATTTTCTTTTCATGTGTAAAAGTTTGAATTTTTTTTTTTTTTTTTTTTTTTTAACAAGATGTCAATAATCTTACTGCATATTTACTATCCATGTCAGGAGTGGTTTTCAGAAAAACAGACACGTAACATTTGAAAAGGGTGGATTTTATGATACTTAACTACTGAGGGTATATGGACAATATGAATGTGATGGCTTAATCATCATTTACCGAGGGTAGTTTTCCTTTAATATGTTTTTTTTTATTTAAATAAATAGATTACCTTATGCATATGGCTAATGTCATATTTTCAGCTACGTTTCAAAAGTGTGGATTT
Organism: Gigantopelta aegis; assembly: GCF_016097555.1. Classification (NCBI taxonomy): domain Eukaryota; kingdom Metazoa; phylum Mollusca; class Gastropoda; order Neomphalida; family Peltospiridae; genus Gigantopelta; species Gigantopelta aegis. The sequence continues at coordinate 1,652,084 of NC_054708.1, read as the reverse complement.
TACAGTATGGTACCTAACTACTGAGGATACATGGATATCATCCACCAAGGGTACTTTTCCTTTAATATGGTACATTACATTACATATATGTTGGTTAATGTATATTTGAGCCAAGTAAACACCTTCTAATGTAGACATGACAATTAAATATGTATATCATGGATTAATCCATTATCTAAATGATCAGAGTACATTTCCAAATTAAAAGAAATTATTATTATTATTATTATTTAAAAATATATGTGAATAACCTTATGGTACATGTATGTTTACTGTCAGTGCTAGGGATAGTTCTAGGAAAATGAGACACTTAAGATTTGGTAGGGTGGATTTTACAGTACCCAACTACCGAGGGTACATTATCGTCCACCAAGGGTACTTTTCCCAAAAGATGTTATATTAATTTACATATTTGTTAACTAATGTATATTTCAGCTAAGTAAACACCTTATGTAGACACTATATGTGATAGATTAATCCATTATCAAAATGATCAGTGTAGATGTCTAAATTGTATGTAATGTTTTTATTTTGTAATCAAATATATGTGAATAACCAACCTTACAGTATGTTTACTATCTATGCTAGTAGTGGAGCAACTTAGCTGATCAATTGTGCACTTTTCTGTGAAAGCATGAACATTGGCAAATGGTTAGATTAACCCAATACAAGGATATTTAGTCCAGGGCCCACTGGAAATTGCACCCTGTATGGCTGCCATCTTGAAATCCAAGATGGCCACCATTGTGGACCTGTTTTGTTTAATATCTCCTTAACTAATACACATATCGAGAGAGTTGAAATGCCTATACCCACATGTTAGGAGACTAGGAATCCGTTGCTGGGACTCGAACCAGTGGCACTGATTCGCCCGCAAATTGCAAGACTAACCACGATACGCTCTGAGCTATCGAAGCTTCTATAAAAAGGAAGTTTCTTTAACTCAACCATATGTATGTATGTATGTATGTACATATGTATGTATGCAACGGGTGGAGTGCATGCATACATACATACATACATACATACATAGATACACACATATACATATATATATATATATATATATATATATATATATATATATGTGTGTGTGTGTGTGTGTGTATTTTTCATTCTTCTCTACACTATATGCCTACAGTTTATGAGAATAAAGGTCATTGTCTTTATGATAATCTCGAAGAATTACCACTTGGGTGTGCAAAATTTGACACATAGTTGTTATCTATGGATTCTGACACTGTTGGGGGTTCACATCGATAATCCACTGGGTGCCATCCTTGAGAAAACAAAGAAGAACAATTTTTATATCTACCCCATGGTTTTAGGAGCCAGGAAAGACACTGGTGCCATCATAATTGGTGTCATCATAATTCATGAGGGCGGGTAATGCGTTCACTTGATGCACGGTCGGTCTAGGATCGATCCCTGTCGGTGGACCCATTGGGCTATTTCTCATTCCAGCTAGTGCTCCACAACTGGTGTAACAAAGGCCATGGTATGTACTATTCTGTCTGTGGGATGGTGCACATAAAAGATCCCTTGCTGCTAATCGAAAAGAGTAGCCCATTAAGTGGCCACAGTGGGTTTCTTCTCTCAGTATCTGTGTGGTCCTTAACCATATGTCTGATGCCATATAAGCGTAAATAACATGTGTTGAGTGTGTCGTTAAATAAAACATTTCCTTCCTTCATAATTAAGATTTCATAAATGGGTCACCTGAATACAAGATGGTTGCCAATATGGTGGTTCAAATGGAGAAAATGGCAATAAATTGCTTATTGTTTGATACAGAAAAGTAACTCTTGCATTTAACCCATGGTTTTAGGGATCAATGAACACAATGAAAGTAGTTCTTCTATACCTGTTAATTTTAATTTATTCAAGATGGCCACCAATATAAGTAATGAACCGCGGAAGGTGGAACTGTTAAAAGTAACAGTCACACAAAAGACTTGTTGGTTTAAAAGGATGACCTACATGTAATAATGAAAAACCGGCCTCGGTGGCGTTGTGGTTAAGCCATCAGACTACAGGCTGGTAGGTACAGGGTTCGCAGCTCCAACCCAGAGCGAGTTCTTAAGGGCTCAATGGATAGGTGTAAGGCCACTATACCCTCTTCTCTCTCACTAAACAACTAACCCACTGTCCTAGACAGACGGCCCATATAGCTGAGGTGTGTGCCCAGGACAGCGTGCTTGAACCTTAATTGGATATAAGCACGAAAATAAGTTGAAATGAAATGAATAATGAAACACTATATTAAAGTGACCCTTTATTGGGTTATTTTTTTTCTCTCGGGTACTGTGTGTGTTGTTTAGTGAGCATGATAGTTTTGCCAGTTTGCAATGGAATTCAGTTTTACCTGGTCTGGTTTTTTATTTTTATTTTTACAATAATGGTATTTAACACTGGGAATAAATAGCAAGTACTAGGCCACCTAAAATAATGTTACACTGCAAATTAACAAAATTACATCATGCATACTACACCATGCACAACACTACCAAATATCTTACATTCTATTGGCCAAGAAAAGGTCACTGTAAAATAATGTTACAATGCATTTTACATCTGTCAATCCATTCAACTGATTGGGTTCTTTCTCGTTTCAACCAGTGCACCACAACTGGTCAAAGTCCATGGTATGTGCTTTCCTGTCTGTGGGAAAGTGCATATAAAATATCCCTTGCTGCATTAAGAAAAATGTAGCGGGTTTCCTTTGATGACTATATGAGTCAGAATTACCAAATGTTTGACATCCAGTAGCCTATGATTCATTAATCAGTGTGCTCTAGTGGTGTCGTTAAACAAAACAAACTTCTTCTTTATATCTGTCAAATTATTTTATTATTATTAATTGATTATCTTAAACCCACAAGTTTTTTCAATGACTGTGTTAATCATTTTACAAATATACAGTGGCACTTATTTTTAACAGTTCCATCTCCTTAGGTACATTGCCTGTATTGGTTGGCATCTTGAAATAATTAAAATTAACTTGTATAGAAGAATTGAACTACTTTCATCGTATTCCATGACCCCTAAAACTATGGGTTAGATGCAAGAATTACATTTTAGTACCGAATAATAAGGAAGTTATTGTAATTTTCTCAATTTGGACCACCATATTACATGGCCCATTTAGTTAAATCTGAATTTTGATAGCACCATTGCCCTCCTTGGCTCCTACAACCATAGGGTAAATGCAATAATTTTTGTTTATCTGTCAATTTATAAGCAAGCTATAGCCATTTCCCTGATTTGGCCACCATTTTGTCCACCATCTTGGATTTTTCTTCAAGGGTGCCCAGGTGGCACCCAGTAGATTATTGATGTGCACCAAATTGTGCAGACTTTGAACCCAAATTGGCATTTGGCTATTCACATTTTTATTTTATTTTTATTATAATAATAATTAAAAAAAAAAAAAAAAAAAATTGTTATAATATGGAAATCTACCCTGATCATTTAGATAATGGATTAATCCATCATATACTTATTTAGTTGTTAGTGTCTATATAAGAAGGTGTTTACTTAGCTGAAATATATATTAGCTAACAAACAAGTAAATTAATATATACCATATTTTGGGAAAAGTATCCTCGGTGGATGATCTTGTAACCCCGGTAGTTAGGTACTATAAAATCCACCCTATTGAAATCTTAAGTGTCTCATTTTCCTAGAACTATCCCTAGCACTGATAGTAAACATACAGTGAGATTATTCACACACATATATATATATTTTTAAATTAAATAAAAAAAAAAAAAAAAAAAAATAATTTAATTCTTATAATTTGGAAATCTAGCCGTATCATTTGGATATTGGATTAATCCACCATATACATATTTAATTATTAGTGTCTACATAAGAAGGTGTTTACTTAGATAAAATATACAATAACTAACGAAGAAAGGAAATATTTTATTTAACGATGCACTCAACACCTTTTATTTATGGTTATATGGCATCAGACATATGTGACCCACCCTGGCGAATTCAGTCACATGTCGCAAAAAATAAATTTGACTTTTATGCATATTCTTAACCGGTAGAGTCTCAGCTTCAATGGTTAAGGACCACACAGATATATAGAGAGAGGAAACCCACTGTTGCCACTTCATGGGCTACTCTTTTCAATTAGCAGCAAGGGATCTTTTATATGTACCATCCCACAGACAGGGTAGTACATACCACAACCTTTGATATGCCAGTCATGCTGGTACCAGAAATCAATAGCTAACAAATACATAAATTAATATACCATATTAAGGAAAAAGTAGGCCTACACTCAGTGGATGATATTGTACCCTATTGAAATCTTAAGTGTCTCAATTTCCTAAAACTATCCCTAGCACTGATAGTAAACATACAGTAAGGTTATTCACATATATTTAAAAAATAAATAATAATAATAATTTCTTATAATTTGGAAACCTACCCTCATCATTTAGATAATGGATTAATCCATCATATACATATTTAATTATTAGTGTTTATATAAGAAGGTGTTTACTTAGCTGAAATATATATTAGCTAACAAATAAGTAAACTGTGACGGAACATGCTCTTAATTTGTTTTCGCCTGTGGCGATGTTAATTGTTTTAGAGGGCCGTGTGCAGTCCCAATATGCACTTAGACTAGGTGGGCACTTTGTTACGTAATACCTCCGCGCGACGGTGGTCGAGCTGTTCTAATACACACCCAGACCAGGTGCGGAGGCCATGTGGCCAGTAGTTACATAATACCTCCGCTAGTTCGGTTACGATCGGGGTATTGCTGGCGAACTAGGCGACGACCAGTCTAGGCTTCTAAGAAAAAATACCGACTCTGGGAGTTGTGGGAAATTCACATGATAGGGGGAGGACCGCGATGTGCCCCCAGCCGATATTCGGATTTGTAATAAATAGCTAGGATTTAGATTTATCGGGGAGAAACATAGGAAGGCTGCAGGGGAAACGGACGTCGTCCACTGAACGAAATATATAAGTTCAGTCCGGACGTGGTAAATATATTTTTCTGCTCTGTTGTATAACCTTGATGTGATTGATGTGACTTTAAATATTTTAATACTGTAGTATACCAATATTATTTAGACAGTGTTTCCGGTAAACTGACGAAGTAAATTGTAGGCTTCACTGTTCTAAAATTATTAAGGCTTAACCAGTCATCCTAGAGGACCTAGGTAAACTGTAGGTTATTGTCTTTATTGTGATAGGTACCAGTATTAATTCTGTATTACAAGGTTACTGAATGAGTAGTTAAGGGTTAATTAAAAATTAACCAGTTAGGAATAGAGTTGTAATTCCTTTATTAATTAAGTTCCCCTGACAGTGTTTCTCAATTATCACACGTGTGTGTGTTGTATCATGGTGAAGTGATTAGAATATTGTGTAAACTAGACACCTAGTGATTAACTAAGTGATTAGTTCTGGGTTGTTATTATTATTGTTGTTGTTAACTATTAACTGCGGCAAATATATTTGTCAGCTTAAGGTTAATACAGATTCCAAAGTGTATTGTGTTTTGTTGTGTTTTCTAGTGAACTAACGTGCTATATTATACCTAGAGCCGAGCCACTCGGGTATAGACTGCCCGATACAGAGAGATCTAATAGATCTAATAGATAGTAGATACAGTTAGGAGAGATATTTGGATAATCATGTTTCATTCAGTTATGGGTATTATAGGATCCCCGTGACATAAACTAATATACCATATTTTGGGAAAAGTACCTTCAGTAGATGATCTTGTACCCTCGGTAGTTCGGTACCATAAAATCCACCCTATTGAAATCTTAAGTGTCTCATTTTCCTAGAACTATCCCTAGTACTGATAGTAAACATAAAGTATGTTTATTCACAAATATTAAAAAATAGTAATAATAAAAATAGAAAAAAATAACAACTTATTATAATTTGAAAATCTACCCTTATTAGTTAGATAATGGAAAGAAAGAAAGAAATGTTTTATTTAACGACGCACTCAACACATTTTATTTACGGTTATATGGCGTCAGACATATGGTTAAGGACCACACAGATTTTGAGAGGAAACCCGCTGTCGCCACTACATGGGCTACTCTTCCGATTAGCAGCAAGGGATCTTTTATTTGCGCTTCCCACAGGCAGGATAGCACAAACCATGGCCTTTGTTGAACCAGTTATGGATCACTGGTCGGTGCAAGTGGTTTACACCTACCCATTGAGCCTTGCGGAGCACTCACTCAGGGTTTGGAGTTGGTATCTGGATTACAAATCCCATGCCTCGACTGGGATCCGAACCCAGTACCTACCAGCCTGTAGACCGATGGCCTACCACGACGCCACCGAGGCCGGTTTAGATAATGGATATACATATTTAATTATTAGTGTCTACATAAAGTGTTTACTTATCTGAAATATACAATAGCTAACAAATACATAAATTAATATACCATATTAAGGAAAAAGAAAGAAAGAAAGAAATTTTTTATTTAACGACGCACTCAACACATTTTATTTACGGTTATATGGCATCAGACATATGGTTAAGGACCACACAGATTTTTAGAGGATCTTTTATTTGCGCTTCCCACAGGCAGGATAGGACAAACCATGGCCTTTGTTGAACCAGTTATGGATCACTGGTCGGTGCAAGTGGTTTACACCTACCCATTGAGCCTTGCGGAGCACTCACTCAGGGTTTGGAGTCGGTATCTGGATTAAAAATCCCATGCCTCGACTGGGATCCGAACCCAGTACCTACCAGCCTGTAGACCGATGGCCTACCACGACGCCACCGAGGCCGGTCTAAGGAAAAAGTACCCTCAGTGGATGATCTTGTACTGTTGGTGGTTAAGGTACTCTAAAATACAGCCTATTAAATTCTTAAGTGTCTCATTTTCCTACAACTATTCCTAGCATGGATAGGAAACATACAGTAAGGTTATTCACATACCCGGTATATTTTAACAAAAATAAATGAAGGAAGGAAATGTTTTATTTAACGATGCACTCAACACATTTTTATTTCTGGCTATATGGCGTCAGACAGGAAGGGATCTTTTATATGCACCATCCCACAGACAGGATAGTACATACCACGGCCTTTGTTACACCAGTTGTGGAGCACTGGCTAGAACGAGAAATAGCCCAATGGGTCTGACAGGGATTGATCCCAGACTTACCTCACATCAAGCGAATGCTTAATCTACTGGGCTATATCCCGCCCCACTTTTACAAAAATAGAAAATGAAAATTACAAATAACAAATTGTAAATATACCCTGATCATTTAGATAATGGATTAATCCATCATATTCATATTTAATTTTCAGTGTCTTCATAAGAAGGCATTTATTTAGCTGAAATTAACATTACATATAAAATGGAAAATCTACCCTGATAAAATTGCAAAATCTACCCCAGTATATATAGTACATGTGCAGCTTTGGTGCAATCTAAAGAAAGAAAGAAATGTTTTATTTAACGACGCACTCAACACATTTTATTTACGGTTATATGGCGTCAGACATATGGTTAAGGACCACACAGATTTTGAGAGGAAACCCGCTGTCGCCACAACATGGGCTACTCTTCCGATTGGCAGCAAGGGATCTTTTATTTGCGCTTCCCACAGGCAGGATAGCACAAACCATGGCCTTTGTTGAACCAGTTATGGATCACTGGTCGGTGCAAGTGGTTTACACCTACCCATTGAGCCTTACGGAGCACTCACTCAGGGTTTGGAGTCGGTATCTGGATTAAAAATCCCATGCCTCGACTGGGATCCGAACCCAGTACCTACCAGCCTGTAGACCGATGGCCTGCCACGACGCCACCGAGGCCGGTTCTGGTGCAATCTAAAGCCCTGACATTAGCCAAATATCATGTACCACATTGTTAGGTTAGTTGTTCGGTCAATTTAACCTCACCGTACCTGTAGGTGGTAGATTATGAATTAACGCACGATTATATATTCATTTTTACATATACTGTATATATATTCATGTTTACATATCTGATACAGACGTTAACCCCCCCCCCCCCCCCCCCCCCAAAAAAAAAAAAAAAAAAATACACCCACCCAAACTATGCGATATATTATATTATTCACGTATTATTAATATTGTGTCACGTTTACAAACGATTAACTTTACAGCGTTGTTTGTAGTCCGATACATCTGTCATAAACTCACTGTTACTCAGTTGCCGAGTTGACGGCAGGTGTATCGGACTACGTAGGTACGTCAAAACATCGGAAGTACAGATTAGAAGAAAAAAACACATTGAAAAACGCATTTGTATTACTTAATATTTTATTAAATGCTCGTTACAATAACACAGCTCTATATTTGACATAATTTACTAGGGAATTAGGCCTATTCGTTCATATTTATGTTTATTTCCCGCGGAAACATATCAGACTAGTTTATGACATGGGGCGTGGCTTACGACGAAAGGGCGTAGCTTAAAATCGCATTTCGCGGAAAAATGACTGCGTAAACATTAGCACACGATCGCAAACAATGGATATACAGACGTTGGACTTCTAAACTAGAACATGTATTTAAAGGGACATTCCTGACTTTAATGCAATTTTTAAGATGTTATCGACTAAAAGAGACTTTTTAGCGATTGTAATTACATATCAACTATATTTTTCTGCATAAAATATTAGTGGCTGTATATTAAACGTGTTTCTGATCGTTCTAATATTTGTACTAGGTTAAATTTCATTTTATTTCCTAAAATATTGTATTTTCGTACGTACGAAATTATTTGAAGATAAAATCCAGTTTGGGCTTCTTACAAACATTAAGACGACCAGAAACACATTGAATATACAGACACTGATATTCTAAACAAGAAAATATATTTAATATGTAAGTTTAATCGTAGAAATATTTTATTAGTCGGAA